>NW_026781887.1:0-95000 GCF_031769215.1 Ylistrum balloti
TAGCAACATATTACCAAATGGTTTTCTATGCAATAGACTTGTACGCAAACACCAAACCTAGGTACATCCATTGTTGGGTGTCAAATTCGTTCATGTCGCGCACAATCTACTTTTACTAATTGTGCACAAGATTGGCGTTCTGTCTGATGTCATTACCTGACGATATAGCTAGTCAGAATTCATTGACCCCGCACGCAACGTATTTTATACCTTATTTCACGCGTTGCAGCCTTGTATCATTATCGTTGCCTAGAGGGGCAACCTCTAACAAAATTCGTTAGGGCCAATGACGAACGAATGTAAACAGAATTAAAGAGACGGAAATGTTCACGTACATAGCTGGGACATTTGTAAGTTTTTTACGATGGCTCTGAGATTTAAATTCTCTTTGCATCATTATAGGATGAGCTCGTGTTTGGACCAGGTCAGCAAAACAGTACCGAATTTTTGGGATGTCTTTTACTTGGGTTAACAAATTTCATCAGCAATTTGTCTGAAATCTATGACGGTAAACACTGTTATTTTATAACCTGGACTATCGTAAAAACAAACTCAAAAAGCAAACATGTTTTTATATATATTTCACAATAGATACACCAAATATTAGATGTTGTTTGATGTTTCTTTGTTTCTTTACTCTCCTCAAAACATCTAAAGTTACAGCATGGACATTTCAATTGTCCTGTGACTTGTAGAGCTATTCAGTTTCCTGTTTCTTACTACACTATTATATACTTAATTCATTCTAATGTGTTGCCGTGTTGTCTGCAATATTTGGTGTTGTTGGAGAGTAGCTCGGATATGTTTCGATGTTAAGCTCCATCCGAGGGAAAATGTCATTACCTTATCACCTTCGGTATACATTCCATTCCTCAAAAAAGGGATACTGTTATATAAACATCAAACTAATTGAAAGTGATTTTTTCCAGTTTTGACAAGCTCTTCGATAAATAAAGCCTCGTTTGGTATGAAGTCGAACCTACTTGATAATAGGTATTATGCCTGGTGGTTCCGTTGATGTTTAACTTGTTCTCGATTTAGCAAAATAATATCACATGACTGGTACCATTCATTAAACATAAGTTGCTTACCCGTCCGGAACATCATGATAAGAAGTCTCCATGTATATCCTTATTTTGTTCTTAGTTTGCCATAGTAGCACTGAACTTATGTTTTAATTTAGATTCTGGTAACTTGTCGTTCTCATGATCTGTATCAATGCATCTTGTCTTAATCTTACATTTTGACATTTTCAATGTGAAAATAAATTATTTTGTTGTAAATAAACGTTCCAGATGGCTAGCCCATTGTGTGATATATGATTGACCTGTAAGAGGATCAATAGTAAATTTTCATACAAAGAATCGATAATGTGTGAGGCATTACATATGTGCAGGACTATCTAAGAAGGGCATGCCAAGACTGCGTGCCTAAATAAATCATGCAAAAAGTGTTATTGGTTTGAAATGATAATGTTCTGGAGAAGCACACCAAGAAAACCAATACATTATGGCACTAGTGCAGTTATATTTGCTGACCTAAGGTATGTATACTATCACAGCAATCGATCTTACTGCCAAACAATACACGAACAGTTTTTTTTCCACAGGATTGTGTCTTGTACAACTGTCAGACAATCCTTGATTAAAAACCGACTTACATCACTACACTATCACTAGATTAACTTTTCCGGAGTTATAAATAAAGAAGCAGATTTTTTTTATATAAAAACGACATTTCGTTGTATTAAATGTCCAAACTCCCAATATGATATGAGTATAGAGAATGTATGATAAAATTAAACTCTTCAAGTATTATGATGTTTGTTCAGAGTACTATCTCTTCGCAAAGATGTCTAATGATGATGTTATTCCATCGCGATATTACAATGAAGTGTAATAAATGATCATAACATATGATAAGAGAATCCATCCGGTCATTTTAAGGTTGTGACCTGCTAACGAACCTTACTTCAACTTACTTTATACAAGTGTATAATTATTGATTGTTACCAATTAAAGGGTATCATATATGATCATCATAGATGTACCATGCATGCAGCTGTTGGTTGTCATCCACACAGGTGTAACATGTGTATAATTGTTGGTTGTTATCCACTCAGGTGTAACATGTGTATAATTGTTGGTTGTTATCCACACAGGTGTAACATGTGTACAATTGTTGGTTGTCATCCACACAGGTGTAACATGTGTACAATTGTTGGTTGTCATCCACTCAGGTGTAACATGTGTAGAATTGTTGGTTGTTATCCACTCAGGTGTAACATGTGTATAATTGTTGGTTGTTATCTACTCATGTGTAACATGTGTACAATTGTTGGTTGTTATCCACTCAGGTGTAACATGTGTACAATTGTTGGATGTTATCTACTCAGGTGTAACATGTGTACAATTGTTGGTTGTCATCCACACAGGTGTAACATGTGTACAATTGTTGGTTGTTATCCACACAGGTGTAACATGTGTATAATTGTTGGTTGTTATCCACACAGGTGTAACATGTGTACAATTGTTGGTTGTCATCCACTCAGGTGTAACATGTGTACAATTGTTGGTTGTTATCCACACAAGTGTAACATGTGTACAATTTTTGGTTGTCACCCACACAGGTGTAACATGTGTACAATTGTTGGTTGTTATCCACACAGGTGTAACATGTGTACAATTGTTGGTTGTCATCCACTCAGGTGTAACATGTGTACAATTGTTGGATGTTATCCACTCAGGTGTAACATGTGTACAATTGTTGGTTGTCATCCACTCAGGTGTAACATGTGTACAATTGTTGGTTGTCATCCACTCAGGTGTAACATGTGTATAATTGTTGGTTGTTATCTACTCAGGTGTAACATGTGTACAATTGTTGGTTGTCATCCACTCAGGTGTAACATGTGTATAATTGTTGGTTGTTATCCACTCAGGTGTAACATGTGTATAATTGTTGGTTGTTATCCACACAGGTGTAACATGTGTACAATTGTTGGTTGTTATCTACTCAGGTGTAACATGTGTACAATTGTTGGTTGTCATCCACACAGGTGTCATCCACTCAGGTGTAACATGTGTAGAATTGTTGGTTGTTATCCACTCAGGTGTAACATGTGTATAATTGTTGGTTGTTATCTACTCATGTGTAACATGTGTACAATTGTTGGTTGTTATCCACTCAGGTGTAACATGTGTACAATTGTTGGATGTTATCTACTCAGGTGTAACATGTGTACAATTGTTGGTTGTCATCCACTCAGGTGTAACATGTGTACAATTGTTGGTTGTTATCCACACAGGTGTAACATGTGTATAATTGTTGGTTGTTATCCACACAGGTGTAACATGTGTACAATTGTTGGTTGTTATCCACACAGGTGTAACATGTGTACAATTGTTGGTTGTTATCCACACAAGTGTAACATGTGTACAATTTTTGGTTGTCACCCACACAGGTGTAACATGTGTACAATTGTTGGTTGTTATCCACACAGGTGTAACATGTGTACAATTGTTGGTTGTCATCCACTCAGGTGTAACATGTGTACAATTGTTGGTTGTCATCCACACAGGTCGTTATATTTTCGCTGATCGGTTGTTACCAATACAGATCAGCTTTCATGCAGTTGTTATTTGTTATTCATACAGTTGTTTTATTTGTGCAATTGCGTATTCAAACCTCCCCCTGCAAAAAAAAAAGGAAAATATCGAATTCATCATATTTCCCCACGTTTAATTCAATGTGAATTTTTATTATGATTATGTTGACATGTTGATATTTTCTTGTTGGTTTTTCTCATCAAATTATTATGTTCCTTGATTTCCTATGTATCAATAGCTTATGTCCTTCACATCACTGAGGAGGTCTAGAAGAATGACAGCTCAATAGGATGTGGATCAGATAATTGTTTTACTAAACTGTATATTTTTAATTTCTACGTTCTTCACTTCCCGTATCTGTGTCATACAAAGATATGTACACACATCAAGGAAATGTGTATGACAGAACATACAAAAATGGTGTGGCAGTGGCATGCAAAACGCCACAAATGTAGCAAGCAAACAATGATAAATGTCTTATTTCGAAAATCACAGAAAATAATTCACCTAAACAATTCTCTGTTTGCTACCCATTAATTACAGTTGCATGTGAAAACGCCAGTTGTTTTATGAAAAACAGCATTATGTTTCTCCAACTTGCGACTCTTGACGGGTATTCTCCATCACATGTACCCATATAAATGTGCCATCGACATGTCCCGGATCAATCCATTATTATGCTGACATCATATCGCCTGCTGCAAATTCTATTCTTGAGGGTGAAAATAATGAATTGTGAAAAAAAAGAAGATTTAAAGTAAAATATGCCAAATAAAAAAGTCGTACATGTTATACAATAGCGAGTCATTTATTTTAGAAAAAAAGTCCCATTCTTCAGATATCCATTTACCACAGATAATCATATATGAAAATATAAAAACAATAATAAAGAATATTTTCTAATTTATTTCAAACATGCATGACATATATATACAAAACAATGACTTGCAATGATACTTTTTATTTAGGATCCCATTTTAATCTTTTCCCATATGCTTTTTTCAAAACATTGATTATCATTTCAGTTTTATACACAATGAAGGCGACCTCCTTGATCGGCCACATCATCCGAGAATACCATCTTTATACGTCATAACAGTGAAACCCGTAACAAACCATTACGACAATAGATTTGCTGTAACTATTCTAATTCTGATTTCGAGAACATGTTCTTGCTTTAGTGAACTTCTAAGCTTCACTTGCTCATTTACTGTCATTGATTTAGATTAACAAGTAGTTATTTCCCTCTGCAGATAATGTAAAGTGTTAATTGTCTAATTACTGGATCCAAGTAATGAACCTAACATGCACTGTTAAAGAAACAGATTTTTATTGTGTAACGTATGCATATCAGAACTGACGTCATCTTAACCAGGGTTTTGCACTATATCGGTAGTAGTTGATGGATAACTCACAGTGGGATGAAATTATCTGAAGGAATCGATTTTTTGATGTTTTATTGAATTTGAAATGAGCGTACGATCCTAAATTGTCACATATTTTACAAAAATGTGCAAAAGAACTGGACTCTTTGGATTTTATCTATCTTTCAGAATCTCTATACGCCAAGCTATTTTGTTAGCTTTATATCTTGATGTGTACACGTTTTATCAAACATGCTTTGACGAATCTTTCATTGTGGTGTCCTTCCACAATGTGAAATCACCTAACCCGCAATGTCCGAATGTTTTCATCTTAATACTCTCCTACTATGTCCATGATTGGATAACCCTTGTAGAAAGCTGAAAACAGGTATCGAAAGAGAAAACGAAATCGCAAAAAAGGATGAAACTGATATCAATGGTCTCACGTGAAGCAATTTGTGAAGCAATTTTATACAGCAGTTCTGTACTATTAAAGCTACAGGAGATATAAAAACATGTGGGAAATTTGCCGCAAGAGATCACTGCATTGATTGAATAATAGATAACAATCCTACATTGCTTTAACCGTGGTTTTGTAACTTGAAAGTGCCACGGAAAAATATGACCTATGTCCAGAAACACCAAAGCATAAAAAAGCACATTACTCGTCAACTCTGGGTGATAACGGGACTTGCTTTCAAAGTTACGAAATACATTGGACTCTGTGACACGTGTACCTTCCCCTTTCTACTTTATCATTTCTATCGATCAATTTTGGTTTTCCTACGTCAACTCCTAGGTTTAAAATTTAGATCCTGAGTTTCACTAATAAGGCCTAGAAGGACGAATTTTATAGGAACTTAGTGATGATATAAGAAATTCTATTTACAGTGATGTTTTCACCAACCAGAGCAATATATACTTTCCAGTCACGACAGTGAAATTCGCCGACATTCCGTATCGAGCGCAAATGAACAGAAAGTTGAATAAGTTGTTATATTTATCAAATAGGTACCGTTTGGTTTTCTTATATTTGGAAAAATAGTTTTGTGAGCGATTCTTACTATATGACAGCGTAAAAATGATTACAATGAAAAATGGCATATGCAAAATTGCGTTATCTTACTTTTTAATTTCTGACGTCAAAGAACGCAATATTTCCCGAACTTTCTAACATCGCTTGATTACATGTTTGGGCATTTTGTTTCAGTTTATACACTTGGCCGTAAGTGTTGGACCATTAATTTCAGTATGAGAATTTTAATCCTGCAAGTGACTCCTTCTGTGGCTGAAGGTACCAAGCGCTACACCCTACTTAACGATTTCCCGGAACCAGCAAGCAAACAATCAATGATAGTACTATGAGGACCATATTAATCACCCATAAATTTCGTCAACTTCTTGCCCGAAAATTATAATAATGGGAACAGGCCCTTGAATATCAACTGCGACATGTTAAGAACATAGTTTGGGGATGTAGGACTATCGCTATCTAGAAAAGAAAATTTGACAATAGGAACAATTAAATCATCAGGTTTATCATACAGATTGTTGGAAAGCTGTCCGTGTTGCTTCGGCGTATAGTTAATGGTATGAGGCGAAGTGCACTTGAAATGTACCAAAAGTGTGGTGACTATAGCCGATATTGATATTTCATACTGTTTGATTAGTTTATATTCTTTAGCTAGTAACATGTTTCGGTGATTTGATGACGTATCTACCAATAAGAGACATTAAGAATTAATTTTGTTTTCCTAGACACGGATTTTTTAACTGATTACTTGCGTTTCTGTAAATATGTTTTCCTGTCCACTTGGTATAGTTACGCTTAAGCATTCCAATATATTCTGTTAAGTTGTCATTCAACACTTTTCTCGAACATGCCGATTATTGCCTCGAAAGTAGATGAAAGTGTACTAGCTAATTTGGGTTATACTGAACATTCATCTAATTTACTGTCAACTCTCTGCCATGTTAGATGTTTTTGATGGTACACATTTAAGTGTTTTCAGGCACAAATTTGCAGTAAATTACTGTTTATAACGCTACATGACTATGCGTCCCACGAATGCATCTAGCCGTGGTAACGTATTCATTGTAGAGATTGGATTTGAGTTTCAACCTGCAACTTACGAAACAAAGCGGTGGCAAAAGTAATTTTAAACCACGTAGCCTACAATGACAGTATCTTATATCGACAGCGCCAGTTTCCGATTGGCCCGCTAAGTGAGTAAAATTTAATCACATAAAAAACAGCATGAACTCCTATATTTGGAGCTGCAAAGGAAGGAATGACGAACTGTATTTTGGTGCTATATTTCAAGCTTTGTGGATATAGAAGTATGTGATGCTCATTAGTTTGTCTCTTCGGAAACATCTGGTCTTATTTTTCTTGTACTTTTTAGTAGCCTTCGTGTAAATATATATTTTAGCCTAGGTTTATTGAATTGTCTTTTAGTACATAATGCAGAAGAGGCTCAGAGCGCGTGCAACTGTCCTTCCGATTGTTGAGAGTTTCGATTTCTCGCAACTTCTTATTTATCCAAACGTGTATCATCCCTTTATCCATGAATTGGATAATGTTTTGCCTAACCATTCCCCTATGTATCACCCTGTCAACAAAGGAGTTGAATTGAAAATGACAAGGTCAAGGTAATTTATAGTAACAGTTTCTGAGACGTGCAATGAGGCATTTCACATAGCATATGACCCTTAACGGTAGACATTATGTGGTTGCAGTGTTGAAGATCTGGATATATAGTTTGTTCGATCTGAAAATGGTGTTCCCAAGTAAAAGTTAATGTCCTAGAAAGAGTTTTATTTTCAAGTGCTTCTATGTTCCACTATTTTCAAAAATGGAATCGACCCATTAAAAAAAGCAATCGAATGACATCCGGAAGACAAAATAGTCATTTAAAAAAACTATATACGTATATGGAATATATTTGCCATTTGTAGCATATGTAGATATAGATGTAATGCTTTCTGATTGTTCACCTTCATTGAAAAAAAATTGGGATAGCCTTTCGGAGTTTTGATTTTATCTGTCATATTCATATCGATCTATAACATTAGCATATATTCATATTTCGTAACAAATTCATCTTCGAAATGACTGATTTTTTTTAAAGATACGATGGGTTTAAAGAATATATTCAATATGAAAAATGGGCTAGTTTCGATTGGGAAATTAACTGGTAAATTGAGAACAATTCAATCGGTGACGATTCAAAATTCTGAAGATGGAGTTTCACTTAGTATTAGTTTCTTGGAGATCTATAATTCCTGACAGTGTTAGGGATCAGCAACAGATATAAAAATATGGCATCATCCTTAAACATAAACGATTTCACCGTTTAGATGAAAGAGAAAGAATACACCACTGTATCTTACTGCATCTCTTAAAAAGCCAACTCCTTGCAGATCGTGGATAGTTTATCTGATGCCATCTTTTTATCGGTGATACCAGAACTAGAGTCTGATGCATTCCACTTCATGAGACAACTTAAATAAATGATTTTCTTCCGTGTCTTCTACTAAGGGAACATATATCTGCCGTCCGCATTTGGAATCGTGATATATTGCTTTCCTTCCTGTGTTAGTTTTTCTTCCTGTGCTCATGTAGTTCATCGTGACAACTTACCTATTTTGACTCTAGTTGTTGTAAGGAAGTTACCTCTCGTAATAACAAACAAATTACACTATGGTATGTTTCTATGAACATAATTGCATTAATCAATCTGCCCTCGGGAAATGTACAACACCATAAGGATAGTGAAACATCTGCGTTTCCTTTTCATTATCCAAATAAAACTCTTCATAAATACAATACAGAGGAGTGCAATGCTATCGATTGAACGTGATTCATCATTCGTAAACATCGTTTTCAGAAGACTCAAGCTGTTGCGAGAACGTTGACAGCACTATGAAATGGTCTTAATTTACCCTGATCAGGTAGGCACGGGCTATCCTGTGTTGAAGGCCCCGAGGAATACAATCTATCTGCATTTTACTGTTTATGGTCGTAAGAGACAAAGAAGCGTGGATATCTAGTGCAGTGTTTTCTTCGCCTTCAGAAATGAACAAGAAATACCGACATATTACCCTGTCTAATTCGATTCCAATTCAATGATGACATAGGAATAGTCAAAGATATCAAGACCTGCCATGTGTATCTTATTAACGCAAGTACTAAATGAAACGTTCTCCAACGACAGCCAGCTATAAAAATGAAACTACCAGACATACTTATATTAAAGAACAAAGGACGCGTCGAACATTTTCTGACGACGAGATCAACAATCATGATGACGACCATAAAGCGTCCCTATAGTCTTCCTCCAACTACATACGACGGAATACATTGCTGAAAGTGTCTCTGTCAACTACCTCCATTTATCATTAAAAAACAGACAACTTGTTTTTAGGTTCAAATCCTCATGCATTTATAAAGTTTTTTAGTTATGTCATTAACTACTTCAATTGCATTTCACGCCAACATTTGAAAATAAACAATCTTCAAATGAAATTCCGATTGACATACTGATATTCAATATCCTCTTTATGGAACTACATTGTAAATGCCCTTGCAGAACTCTTTGAAATCATTAAAATGAAGCAGTAATTTATTACTCTTGAGACAAATAAAGGATATGATTCAGAGACTGAATGGCCTATAGAACATTCCTTCATGATTGTATTTGATGTCTCTTCAGTACTGTCAATATTCTTCCCACAACAGACATATATCTTGAGTAAGCATCTCAAATGTGTCATTTTGTATGCGCGTAGTTTAAGTGCTATTACAATTTCACATTGATGAATGTTATGATCCAAGTGCTGCTCTTCGAGTTTACAAAATGCAAGTTTTGTTTATTTGGAGAATACCTAAATAGCTAAAGAGCACCTGGTTCTGTATGACGTCATTTAAAGCGATTGGAAACACAACAAATAATATTAACATCAGCACTAAAAGATTGACACTGTTGCGGATACGTAAACCGGAAGCATATTCATTTAGGTTCTAAACCCAGAAGCATATTCATTTAGGTTCTTAACCCAGAAGCATATTCATTTTGGCTCTAAACCCAGAAATATATCAAATTAGGCTCTAAACCCAGAAATATAAAATCAAAAGCATCTGCAGTTAGGACCTAAAACCGGAAGTTTATCCACTTAGAACCTAAAATCAGAGGTATTGCCGATTAGGACCTTCAATCAGTATATCCAGTTAAGGCGCTAAACTAGAAGTATATCCCATTAAGAAGTAACACCAGAAGTACATTCTGTACATCCAGTTCGTTTACCTAAATGTTTTACGTAAAAGAAATGTAATCTGTTTTGCGTTGCTAACTATTGAATTAGATTCAAATCTTGGTAAATGAAATTGACGGTTTTAACAGTGTTATGTACATTATCGTTTTAAAACCCAATCTAGCACTTAACACACTTGATTTGGTAGCAAAATAGCCAGCATGTAATATGATTATATACATCGGACAATTCCTTTTGCGGGCTCTTTGATGAATCGGGGTCATACGGTAGTAGTAGTAGACTAAGGTTGCAAATCGCCAACTTTCCCCCACTACCCAACTCTCCCACATTACCCCAACTGCCCCGGTCGTTGTATGGTACAACCAGGTATTGCTATCCCCACCCTCAATTGGAGGTTCACAATCAAGTATCCCTGTCTCTTTTACCTGAAGGCTGTCGAATGCGAGCCTAGGTGTATTAGGTCGATATGCATAGGGACTTCTCATGCAAAGTGATCGTGTTTTCGACCTCCTGTTTAGAGACGTATTGGTCAGCGTATAGAGTCAAGGTGTGTATTAATTAGATTAAGTTCAGATAATACTTTCTGAGACCATTATGAGATCAGGTCAAGATTGATAGAATCTTCCCCTACCCTGAAGGTGTGACAAACAAATCTCAAACCCGAAGAGTGATTTTTTGTTGTCTGATCCGAGGCTCTTGCGAGGATTAGACAACAACAAAAATCACCTCGAGGGTTAGAGATTTCTCTGCCACACTCTCTGAGGGTAGGGGATGATTATTTTTCTCCCATCCCATTATTTCCGCCACGAATGTCAACAACAACAAAATATCCCACGGTATAAGTGTCTGAATGCCGCATTCACGTTTCATGAGGTCACCGTTTGCATGTACATAATAACGCAACATAATTTATATCTAAACAATCAATCATATATATTAATTAATGATTTACAATATAGTATATCATTTATTATATATCAATGAAATGGATCGACATATGCGGTATATACCATATTCATATATAAACAGTCGTTTTTTTCTCGCTGTCAATTTAATGTGGCATGACAAGAAAAATGTTCCTATGGGGCGAAAAGTGTCAAATATTTTCCCATTCTACCATTTGCACCTACTCTCACCACATTTCCTTCTTTGAAGTTCACGATTGATACCAATTCTGTTCTATTAAGTTCGGATTTGCTTCAGGATACCGATAGCTAGCAGACGATGTTTGTTTACAATCCAGAAGGAATTCCGGTCGAATTACCAGTTTAGCACGTGCTAATCAGCACGAAGCTATCTCCCCCTGGTGGGTGACAAGCTGATCTTTCCCGGCTAAAACGGGAGACCTGGCTGTGAATGGTGGGAGAAAAACAGTATCTCCGTCACGTCATTCCATCTATTGTCCAACAATGTCAATATAAGATCAATTTGAAGTCAGAAACATAATTTGAAAATATGTGACTTCTTGTTATTCCGAATTGGCACAAGATAATAATCTGTCATCTTTCTGATTCCCCTTAATAAACCCGTAAGAGTAACGTTCAGTAATTGTCGGTTTATAATCAACCCAACATAAAACTTTGTGACATGATTCTGTAAGTACCCAATCCTACACATATCACAATACCTTTCCTAATAATGCATTACCTACACACAAATTAAAAACAAGAACAAATCTGTTTTATTTCAAATACATATTTCACCCTATGTCAATAACAGATTTTTGCATAAGACAGATCATCAGTGTGAACTATAAGATTGAAACAGGTCATTGTCTCGTGGAAATATGTACAGGGATGTTCAAACTGATTAGAACTTTAACACAAAGTCATGTGTATTCATCTGCATTTCGAACGTCAGGAATGATTGATGGCCTATACAATTCAGCCAATACGTACCCAAGGATAACATAAACACAATCGATTAGGTGATTCCACACTCTAGATAACATAACAGATTTTCTATTGGATGTGTACTGTAGTTGATGTGATACGTCTATCGTAGTAGTAACCAATTACAGATCATGAGACGATTGTTTGCTAGTAACAGTAAATTTATACACCCTTATTACCGACGCATTACCCTACAACAGGTGAATGACATAACTGTGGATATAGAACTTACAGCGTCCGACGTACGTGTTACTTCATTCAAAAACGACATCCGTATTTACGAAGCTTTACATACCAGACACGAAAAGCGGGTCACTTTCTATAGGAAACTAACTGAAGGAGACATTGAACTACGCTACAATAATTGCAAGGATAAACAATCTGGAGAAACATCTAGGGGAAAGAGTTGCGATTCGGGAATGATCTGCCTCGATAAATATCTATCTAAGGACGATTTTAGGCAAACTCCAGACGACATCAAAGTCATCATGGTGTCCCCAGCAGAATAGGCGGAAGCCCAAAGCCCAAAAAAAAATAAGGGGGGGGGGGGGGGGGGGGTGTAGAATATATAAGAAGAGTTGTATCCAGAGAGTCATTCGGAAAGTGAAGAGATCTCGAAAACTGAATAAAATCTAAACAGATTATATTTGCCCTGTTGACCTGTAGAATGGTATTTAACAATATCAACTCTACATGGTGAATGGCATATGGCGAATTAAGAATCAACAAATAGTCCCAAAACTTCAATATTCATTATTTAACGAGGAGGTTTCAATCAAGACAACTTCATCAACCCCGATATTAAAAACCTTATAGTTTAAGACGATTTGATGTCTACATCTAGCAGGGATCTTCGTATCAACAATTTGTTTAAAGAAAGTAGTCATCACAGAAACTTAACTGCCATCGCCATCAATCAAAATCTCTATTTCAACAAAGATCCAACTCAGAGGAAAAACTGTCAACATTTGGTCTTGTTCAATAGCCCTATAGACAGACAACAGATCATGACCTTTGGTCGTTTAATGTACCTGGTAAGTGATTTGGATTTTGCTTTTGTCTACTGGATATAAGAGAAAATTTTATGTCCATGATCACGTGATCTGGTCGTATGCACTGGTAACAGCTAAAATATCAAAAGGAATAAAACAATAGACAGGATCGTCCATTGCTGTAGAATGGAACACTTATTAGTCTACAGACGCATCTATTTTCACGAAGAACTTAAGAACATCAAAGTACGATACAGAGAAGCCATGGTACGAAGTATGAACTAGATGAATGCACTCGCTCAATTCATGCTGAATAGTTCCATTCAAATATTGCGTAGTTATTATATATTATATATATATATCAATGGTCTCTGTTGAATCGGGATCGTACGATTCTGTACATCTGGCGGTTCCATTTTTGGGCTTTGATGAGGAGATATACAGTGGATATGAAGATAATCCTGGTGGAAGATAAATATTCATGGCGCCCGTTTTATTATAATTATTGTTGTAACAGAGGCCGTGGTTTTATTTCAATGCCTCTGCTAGGAATCGAACCCGGGACCTCTAGCTAGCTAGTCTGATATATCAGTATATCGATACCGAAAATTACCGGCGGTCAGACCGAATCACTGTAAATTATTTTTTATGCTACAATTGGACGTCTAACCTTGACCAGCAAAACGTGTATTCATACGCTTGACCAGATGGGCGTGTACAGTAAGATATACTCCTATCTAGTTTTCACAGAGCTAAACCAGAATTTAATAGTGGAATAGAAATAACCATTCTGCGAGTTTATGTCTGTCGATGTCTTTACGAAATCTATGATGAAGAGGATTATAAGTTTGCACATCAAACTATATTTATTCGTTTATCATTTTTCCTTTTTGGTTGTTGAAGTTTATAATACACCCTTGTCAGTGTTTCCAGCCGGTAGGCTATATAATTCTACACATCTACAGTGCCGTGTGGGGTATCTGGTAAATGGGGTCGTACAATTCTATATATCTTACAGCTCCTTTTGCGGACCCTCTGCTATTATAACGCTAATAACGTGCTACATTTCATGTAGCTGGTTTCAATTTATTGAAACGTTTGCTTAAATTTGTAAAATGATACTTAATTACATTTTTGTCTGTATTATGATTGTTGTTATAGGGTCGCAAAGTAATTTTGAAGATGTCCATCTTGAGTTTTTAGTACAAGATCTATGGTATCTACAACTTCGACGTGTGGAAAAAGAATTGGAAATATGTTTATGTCTGTTGAGCTGGAAACACACATGATAGTTACCGATTGCGGTTTATTTTAGTTGTATTACGCTAGGTCATTTCTCGGCTAGGCACTTGGTAATATGGTGCATCCTTGGAAAGAGTCGTTAATCTAATAAAAGCGGTCGTAAATAAATAGGGAAATGACATTTACAGTAGCCGGGTCATACTTAACGTGACAGGTCATTTGTCCCTGTACAGACTTAAGTTGTGCCTCAGTGGACAACCAGATCTCTACGACCGATAGTTCCGCAGGAAGGTTAACGATGTAATGCCAGATTTGTTGGCTGTTGATGAAGGGCCCCGTCGGTCATAATTATTTTGTTGCCCTACAGTACCGTTCCCTGTATCCTCTCACTGACACTTTATTAAGAGATTTATCTTTACGATAACCAGTTTTACAAGTCGTGGTCTATTTGTTCGAATAACAGTGGAATGTTTAGCTGTTCTTTTTCCTACCTCTACTCATACTACAGTTAAAGAACGAGTAGATCTAACGTCAGAACAGCGCTATTCTGGATATATTGATATTGTCTCAAACCATATCTGTAAAATGCTTGTTGGAACATTCTGGTTTTATTTTTGTGTGTATGTTTCATTATGAGTCATGATGGCGATTTTTAAAACTTAGAG
The DNA here is from genome assembly GCF_031769215.1 of Ylistrum balloti. Classification (NCBI taxonomy): domain Eukaryota; kingdom Metazoa; phylum Mollusca; class Bivalvia; order Pectinida; family Pectinidae; genus Ylistrum; species Ylistrum balloti. The sequence goes on from NW_026781887.1 coordinate 15,038, forward strand.
GTTAAGGAATATGTGCTTTCGTTACCTCTGAAAGCCTTTCAAGGATCGATTTTCGAAGATTTTTTTATGGCTGCACAGTAGAGGTAGTGGCCTTATTCAGCAATTCTACAAAATTTGCTTCATCGCTTTCAACTCAGATAGTTTAGATCACTTTTCTTATGTGCATATCTCTGTATCTTGAGGGCTTTTGATGATTTGCTACAACGTGCCTTGAAGACAATGTCCACAGATGAAGGAAAACTCAAAGGATCCTTTTAGAAAATATTTCTTTGAAATTATATTATCTAGATATAGTACATTATGCATTTGCAGATATTAGTAAGTTTTATCAGTAATCATTATTATTAAAGTATGTGATATGACAGCTATGAACTTATGAAGACGATTGCCTTTGGAAATACCGTCAAACACAAAACGAATCAAATCGTAAGTCAGATATAATCATAACAAACTCTTCCAATGCGGCAACAGTCCATACGTCTCCCTGACACTCCTCCCGTATCACACTGGCTACCCACTCTCCATTGAGGACCCCCTACAAATATTTTGATAATGAGGCACTGGAAGTTTCCAACTGAACCACTACTACGAAGCTACTCTCGCTTTATAATATATTCTACTTTGATATTCTGTATTTCCCTGTTGTATCATACTTTGCTATAGGTTGTAATAAGAATCCACAAATATGCGTCTTTCAAGACCATTAAGTGTCGATTTATTCAATGAAGAAAAGGATACAAAATTTCACCTATCCCTCTAAAAACAATAGGATTTTTTGTTATTGTTTTTTCTACTACTTGTCATTTGTTCTCAGCCGTCCTGAAATGGCTTTATTCAGTACGTGGACAATTAACCTACAATAAAATGGAAAAGTACTTTTTCCTTGTATCTGCGAATGATGACCAAAGAGGAACACTGGGTGTTGCTAAGTAACCACAAACATAGTTTTAGCACGGTTATTTAAAGGCTGTCTTATCACCACATGAAATACTTTGTTTTAAATACATCACACGTTGTAAAAAAAAAAACACCCTATCAGAGATACCAAAACATGTTTTACTGTTATCCTTCCTTTGAAAGATAATTAGCGTACATTCCAGTATGTACTTTTGTATGCTTAAAATTCTTTCCTTAATTGTATTGCTATTATTTCCAGGAACATGTCGATGTTTTAGAGCGTTGTGTGGCCAAATAGATATCATTCGGTTAATTAACTCTTGTACTTTTCACGTAGTTGAAGATAGTTTCGATTCCAAAACTATATATTACATGTAATTCACATAGAAAAAAAAGTACTACAAAATATGGTTGACTGGATATTTCCCACGTCACAATTAATGATATAACAGCTGAACGTTATCTTTCAATATTGCACGTTTGTGTTGATTAAAAACCGCTGTCGATTACCTTCAGTAAACATAGCATAATTCAATCACAGTATTAGTATCTCTTTTAAAACAAGACCTCACACATAGACAACAAATATCATTTGATAAAACCTAGCTTTAACTGATGTTGTTGCAGAATACGTAACTAAGTCTAGACTTTCGAGCTTTAAATACTGAATATATGTAAAATGATATTCCTTTTACACGCCCATCAAAATCTCTGACTATACGAATTATGGTATGACGTAGTCCTTTCACTGGCTATTCCATGAAGTTTCAGCAAATCTCTCTTTCAAACTTAGTACGATTTACCAGCAAAATATGCTGCTGTGTTTTTATAATGAAAAGTTGGTTCCACTCATTTTAAAGAGTTACTGCTCTTTGTTTTTGTTTTTCTTTCTTTTCTTTTGGGGGCGGGGATGATGGTATCACGAACCGACCATTTACGACATGGTGTTGTATTTTAACTCCACAGCTTTGTTATCTTGTCTGGAGATTGTCTTAAATTTTCAAGTGATTTCTATTAAACTTTGAAGACTGCATCATAATTACCCGAACTGGTGCTTTCTCGGTGGCGTTTTGATTTAGAAATTAATTGTTTCATTTCCATACTTTGAAATTGACTTCCGTACAATTTCATATTTCTGTTTGACATGCAACTTGTATATGATGCATCGTCCGCAACATCTTTGTGTCTATGACATTTTAACAAGTAAAATTTATAGAAATAATTCGGAATTGACGATAAGAAAACTCTGAGCATAAATCACCTAATGAAATCAACCAAACAAAACTCTTACAAAACGAAACAAAAAAAGAGATGAAGAAATATATGCCTCATTCGTGAAATACATATCTTTTCACTTCAGGCTAAAAATAAATTCTTATCTGTTCATCTAATACACATTTCTTGTACCGGTGGTGTAGTACGTGGAAGTGGAGGCATTGGGACAACTGCCTCCTCCCTCCCTCACACACACACACACACACACACACACACACACACACACACACACGCACCCACACACACACCCACGCACAAGCACGCACGCACAACCCTCTCACACACGCACACACAAGCACGCACGCACAACCCACACACACACACACCCTACCTCACACGCACAACCCTCACACATACATACACACACACACACACACTTCTCAAGAGTGGAGGGGATGTAAACATTAACATACGTACTCCCCCACAGTATTTGTCATCTAATACTTTACATACAACTCTTTCCATTGAATTTATAACTCAATCTAGAAACTAAATGTGCATATTACATATTTTTAGTTGGCGTTTCCAATTACATTGCTAAATTAACCTATTGTTTGTCAAAAATGAAAATATTCTTATAATTCTGAAATATATTCCATTTTCGTTTGATAACAATAAATATAATTTTCATTTTAATTAACCTGTCCGGTTCATTCAGACGTTTATACTACATTCCAGTAATATACACAAACGGTTATAACGTAAATGATGTTATGAATAATATAACCCGCCGTCTTTCTCAAAATTCAGCCATTTTCATAGCAGCAAAAGAAATTGCCTTGAAGGAATGGTTTTTTTCCTGCCACTTGATTTTAACTTAATTGGATTCCCCGAGGTTTTGAAAATAAAAGACACTTGAAAGTTGATCTGGCTGCTTAAGCAACACTCGCTCTACAATCACAAGATATCAACAGTATTGAAACGTTTGCGGCAACATCGTTCGATTCAAGAAATAAACACGTCATTTGCAATTCAATATGATGTTGTAAATTTACGACTAGCTGAGCGAACAACCAAAACATACTCAAAAATCTAACTTAGAATGCACATGGTTTTTTATTGTTTAAAGAACCAGACACATTTCATGATGTGTATACAAATATTGATGTTGTACGTCAAGTTGATCGTTTATTGTAAGCTGTCAGCATTGTATATACCACATGTGCATAACACAATCAATTGGTTTCTTATGAAAAATTGTTTAAAGAGAAAAAATATCTAGCAGGACGCTTTAATAATCACTTTACTGGAGTCAAACATGTGTAGAGTTTCTATTTATTTAAGCATAGTAAGAAAGGAAACACAGAAATAATGCGTTTCAAACACCACGACATTTAAATAGGCAGGCTTTTAAAAGTAAGTAAATTTATCGTTGTCCATCATGTACGTAAACTAGCCTGAAGGTTGACCACATATCAAAGACCACTGTTGTATTTCAGTTCAGTTCTTTATTCTCATAACTTAATACATAAGTGTTGAGAAGGTACAACATGTGGTTATACAGTAATGTATAGATAGCCTACACATTCTATACAATGTACAACAGGTTACCCAGGAGGGTTTTGTTTATCTTTAAGAATAGTAAGAAATTTACATAGGTTGTGCAATGTACTGAAGCTTCAACAGTTCATCAAGTTGTAGAAATTAATACAATTTGGTATGTTACGATAGCGAGGGTGAATATATAAATTTCTGTACTGTACCAGTTCTGGATTTCGGCATTTAAATATTTCAAATGTTCTCCGTAATAGCATGCTTCACTGCTTTCAACTGTTGATACCTCTATATTTACTGTGGAGGACTCTAGAGCACGCTTCACTGATTTTAAATACTGATAGCCTCTATATCTACTGTGAGAGACTCGAGAACACGCTTCAATGATTTAAATGTTGATATCCTCTATATCTACTGAGAGAGACTCTAGAACACGCTTCACTGATTTTAAATACTGATAGCCTCTATATCTACTGTGAGAGACTCAAGAACACGCTTCAATGATTTAAATGTTGATATCCTCTATATCTACTGAGAGAGACTCTAGAACACGCTTCACTGATTTTAAATACTGATAGCCTCTATATCTACTGTGAGAGACTCAAGAACACGCTTCAATGATTTAAACGTTGATAGCCTCTATATCTACAGAGAGAGACTCTAGAGCACGCTTCACTGATTTTAAATGTTGATAACCTTTATATGTACTTTGAGAAACTCTAGAGCACGTTTCACTGCTTTAAGATATTGATAGCCTCAATATTTAATGTGAGAGACTCTAGAGTACAATTCACTGCTTTTAAAATGTTGATAGCCTCTATATCTACTGTGAGAGATTCTAGAGCGCGCTTCAGTTCTGCACTGGACTTTCTACGCACACAGAAACGGACGCACGGACGCGTACTATGCATTTTACAAGGAAGTCGTATCATAAAAAACAGATATGATATAATACATATCTTCAACTTTTTCACTTATGTCGATGGATCAGCTAAATTCTTAGTCTTTTAAGCGTCTTGTCGGGCAAATGTGTTCTTCAAAGTTTGTTCAATCGACCAGTACGTTGGTTCAGATGCTGATTATATTATTTAGGTCTAAGGACATTCGATCATTCGTAATTCACAAGTTTATGTTTTGCGTTGATATCACTTCCGACTCGTGATTCGGGTAATTGACACTTGGGTGTATGTCTCGTGCCATTGCTGGCTCTAAAACATCTGCCCTACCTGTATACATATATGGTTTAGCTTATATGTCATGTTAAGGATGCTACGACAAATAGCAATAACCAAGAATTGACTGTGGATGACGACATAAACTCCAGAATAGGTTCTTGTGTAGATTTCAAAATGTAGATAAAAGGTATTTCTCTGAATTTTTTGTTTCTGTTTTTTTTTTTTTTTTTTTAAATTTTGTTTCATGTAACTATATATGAAAGTAATTGCTGAAATCTTTATGTTAGATACAAATAACGCATATTGTATGAATAATTTACTTTTTTTAAATTCTAAAAGCAAGAAATTTGATTTCAATTTATATATAATACATATCTTTTTATGATTTCCAATTATTTAAAAAACAAAGAAAGAACAGGGTACTTTTTAGATTACATTTCATATTTGTAGAAATAACAATTTTGCCTCAAATAAAGCGACCAATCAAAAGGCTTTTATTTTCAGGAAATCGTCTCCATATAGTCGCATTTTCACCATGTAAGGTACTAGTTAATGGGTTTGGCCACCTTCATTCATTTTTGTATTAAGCAAGAATACTTTTATCAATTGAAGATTTTAATCACTGTCGCTATTACTCATATCAACGCCTAATGTTGTGAACAGCTTATGGATTTTTTAATGGAAAACATATATTTTTCCGGATTCCGGAATAAAAGTGAGAATGTTTTAGGTTTTTTTTCTTCTTTTGTTTGGGTTGTCTTCCTTCCTCGTCAAAAACGATCATTTGTCACTTCCGACTTTCGATCAGCATTACATTTCCTAGTAAATATTAGATAATGAAGCACACAAAAAATACCTCAATGATGTTACGCTTTTAATGTTCTGATGAATTTGAAAAATTAAAGAACCAGGTACATGTACGTGTAAGATATATAAAATATTATAAGTTCAAAGTTTGGTGTTTTGTTTATCTAAGTTTATCGTAATATATCGTTATTGATGCTATCCATCGTACGTTCACACGTGTGAACTTCAATGCAAGTGGTCTACACACATTTGATATTGAATATCACGGATTAAGCGATGCCAAGTAAGTTTAGTATATCATGACTTTTCTATGTAAGTTTATGATAAAAATGTATATTTCTAATGAACATTTAAGTACATGAATGTAAAAGGATGTACAAAGTAAATACCTTTCTCCATTTTCAATCATAAACAGATGCGTGAGTTTTTCTTAACCCGAACTAAGTACGGCAACACCGTAGCGTCATCATAAAAATCGGAAATTTTATAGAATGTTTAAAATAAAGAAAGCTTCCTAAATCTTTAGAACTTTACATTTGTTAATTCTTTTTAATTCGATGACGTAATATTACGGTATTTATTAGCCAATCATCATCAAATGATAAGCTTTTCAAATCGCCTTTTGTCCGTGGTCCGCTCGTCCAAATGATGTCAAAGTGTTTATTTCTATTCTAAATATTGGCCCAGTAGAACAGTTTCCGTTTCCAGACGAATGTGTGATATTTAAGAATAATATTCTTCCAGACCATTATCCTCTTTTAACACCATATACTATACCAGAAACAAACCGGAAAACAGCTCACCTTCAGCAATCTTCCAGGAAGTTCAACAGATTACTTGGTATGTACAGAGTAAAAAAATAACATGTAATTAGAGAACTTAAATTATACAGAACAATAGGTACGGTTTGGCGCCATCCACGCTATAAGATTCGTCAGACAGTAGACATGTGTGCTGCAATAGCATATAGGACAGACAGATTCCTTATCTCCTCTACAGAGAAATTTCAAAATAACACTTAACAATACGAACGATATTTACAGTTTCCGACTTGAAAATCGATCAGAACATCAAATCATATCTGGTCACATTCAATTTAAAGTCTTGAGTGCATGTCAGAAAACAGCAAATCAACTCCCTCTGCAACAACCAGCATCAAACTCTCCCACTCGTCATCAGCCACCATGACGCGCGCACGACTTCCCAACAGAAAATCAGTTTCGTGGATGTCCTCAAGAAATAAAGTTTAATCTCTGACATTTAAAATATTTACCATGTCATAAAGAAAAACATCGGGTGATAAGAACAATATTGGACACTTAATTAGTAAAACAATATCAATTGTAGTTTTCGCACACAGTCTACATGTAACTTCTACAACTTCATTTGTCACTAATAGTAACATAAGATCTACTAATTTCCAGGTATATTGAGGAATCTTTGCACAAAGGATTGTATTAGGACCCATTGATACCTTTTTAACTCGACTTTGGAAGATTTATCATGTTTCCATTTATCAGAATACCAATACAACACATCATTTTTAATAAACCTTTCTCATGAATTCTTTAGATATAAAATTGTTTCTAACTTGCTCTTTAAAAAAATCTCGATTTGATTTTTTTCGTGGTAAAACCAATTTTCTGTTTAAGCGTGGTACCATACATAATGCTACATAGCCTAACGATAAATATCGGGTATCACACAAGTAATGTATCACCGTTTGCAAGTTTATTCCAAAAGCTCAGTTTTCTTTATTCGGCTACACTCCGTAGATCCACTCACAGATACGTGTGGACCATCAGACCCGTACACTGCGAGATAATCACGGTGGACGATCATTGCCGGAGACCAACGCACCGCCTGCAAGCGTTTCTCAATGTTACATTTACTTGGTCATTCGCTTTATGAGTATATTGATTCCACAACTCACATCCATATATGATTCCCGGTGAAACTCACTCCGCGAAGATGGCATGGTAGAAGAGACCCATGCGAGTTCTTTCTCATCAAGATGAACAGTGCGATTGAGTTTCATTCTCTGCCGGCTTTGCGTAAACAACATGACCTTACTTTTTCGAGGGTTATAGTTAAGCCGCCCCTGGCATGAATATCTGTGTACAATGCCTATTATCCTTTTGAAGATGGTCCACATAACCATGGTACCGCTTAGAGAATACCTGGAACATTTCCGTTTCCTACTTTCAGTCCATGACTGTAACGGTCGAACTAATGTTTCACTAAGATTGGTTCATATTTGGCAGCAACGATCCACCGTTGTTGTACCTGTACTGTTAACAGGTATGTCTTCGATCTTCTTTCACCAAACGTTTTAATTCGTCAGTTTATTTTAAATATTTATAACAATAAATTGCATATGTAAATCCTTACTGTTTCACTTCGTTATATTTATCCCGGAACGTCCAATGCACACTTGTCGTCAACAGAGTATTGATAGGTCAATGTGCACGAATTTTTATGATAAAGAAGTACCTTGGAGACATACACACACACACACACACACCAACGTTTACGCGTGGAACTGGATATGTCTAGTATGTACTGTGAGACTCTACAGTACACTTCACTACATTTTTTAATGTTGATAACCTCTATATTTACTGTTAGAAACTCAAGAGCACGCTTCACTGATTTTAAATATTGATAACCTCAATATGTACTGTGAGAGACTAAAGAGCACGCTTCACTGATTTTAAATATTGATAACATCAGTATGTACTGAGAGAGACTCAAGAGCACGCTTCACTGATTTTAAATATTGATAACATCAATATGTACTGTGAGAGACTCAAGAGCACGCTTCACTGATTTTAAATATTGATAACATCAATATGTACTGAGAGAGACTCAAGAGCACGCTTCACTGATTTTAAATATTGATAACATCAATATGTACTGTGAGAGACTCAAGAGCACGCTTCACTGATTTTAAATATTGATAACATCAATATGTACTGTGAGAGACTCAAGAGCACGCTTCACTGATTTTAAATATTGATAACCTCAATATGTACTGTGAGAGACTAAAGAGCACGCTTCACTGATTTTAAATATTGATAACATCAATATGTACTGTGAGAGACTCAAGAGCACGCTTCTATGATTTTGAATGTTGATAGTCTCTGTACTTCTTGGAAAAAGTCAGACGTGTAGGCGTCCACGATAAGCATGCATCATCAAGTCTTATCTGGTAACATATAATTTTAGCCAAAAAATATGGCTATTTTGATTCAACACGTTAAACTTTCCCATTGCATTTATCATAGTTATGATCGATGGTTACTCTTGGGAAGAATCACTCGAACCGAAAGAGATATTTATATGTTTGCAGGAAAATGCATTTGGCCAAGCGTTATAACCATTCTCGGAAATTACATCGTCTGGACAGATCAATTACAAGGAACTTGTTGATAAATTTCTAGGCGGGTTAACATATTTTCCACATGGCACATGATATATGAAAATAACTAGAAAGAGGTTGAGTTCAGTATTAAACAGATATAGAAAAATATTTGCAATTATTCATTTAAAAAAAATTAGAATAATAACAGTATTCGAGAAATGCATACGCCCATAGGACAAGTACTTATTGGTCCCAGATTCATCAATCTACATTTACTCGAGTAATTTTTCTTTATTAAAAACTGTCATTAGAAAGTTTTACGTTAGTGAAGGATACTTTCCTTGTAATGTTTTTCTACGGCAGGTAAGACTTCCTTCCGTTGAGGAGATTCGTGAAACTGAAGCCTTGTGTCTACCTGATGGTCAGATACAAGTTTCAAGTCAACCCGCTACTCCTAGATGTCGAAAAAAGGTAAGATATGTTTACCAAATATGTAAAAGACATGGCGGGTTACATTTGAGGCACAGATGAAGCTGTATACATATAGGTTTTGGTGAGACCAATTTAAAGCCATGCTTAATAAGAAAGGAAAAAAAACTGTAAATGTTTCTCCTTTTGAAAAACGCAAATCTAAAACTGTCAGAGAAATACCAAATTTGCTTTATCGTATCGGAGCCTTATAAACAGAAAATTCCAAACATTTCTTTTAAAAAATCTTTCTATGAGATCATGTGCTCGTTTCGGTATCTACCAAACGATAATTGGAAAGGAACATTACAAACTCTTCTACCATTTTCTTCGAAGAAAACAACAGGGACAGTGTTCAAGCACGCTGTACGAATGCATTATATCTTGCTTTGTTCCACAAGTCGATTTCTCTATTGATTTTTTTTCTATTTCTTGAAAGTTTCATGTATATCATAATTGGAATTTGAAAACTATCTAACCGAATGATCCATTTGAAGACGTTGTACTGGGATATATTTGAGAAATGGAAAAAATCCCAATGAGATCATAGTGCCGACTACAAAACATGTCAATAATATGATTGGTACTATGTTATTTTTACTATATCCTTGGGATGGATGTTCGTGTGGAATCTTTCTGATCATCTCTTTGGGTATGGCGACAATGCACCATGTTCACACTGACATTTATGTGATGTGGTAGAATATGTCGGTCATCGTCATCCTTAATTGACCTTGTTCGCTACAAGAACAGAATTCTCAAACGAATTAATTAATCAATGTCAGACATCTCATTGTCCTGGTTCTTTTAGTCTAAGATCCATTCAAAATGAAAGCATTATATCTTGCTTTGTTCCACAAATTGTCTCTCAGTGATCAATCTATCAGGCCAGTTTAATATTCCACGGAGAATGGCACATATATCAGTGTCTCCAGTCCACATATCGGATACAGCAACAACTTGCAATCATCATTTTGTGAAGGTTATAACCCTTCACCAATGTTCTTGATGCAAGTCTTTGGGATTAAATGACCTAAAGTTGATTCACGACAATTCGCAAGCAACAAAACGAAAGTAAGACAATTTCACAAATGAATTGGGTTTATATTACACCAGGTCAGTATAAATCAACTACATCTGTCATATTGGTAAATTACAGAAACTCTGTTCTTAAAGCAGACTATTTTTTTCTACAGGAACTGATTGAACATCAGTTATTTGTTATTTGTCATCCTGACTTTCATTGCTTTCTGATACAATGACTTCGTAAAGTACTATGATATTTCACTGAGACAAAGCCTTGTGTGTCCTGATTTATTGTAACACTATCAAGTCTACTTCACAGAAGAACAGATTACTTCTCGAGTATGTCACGGGTGATACTCCGATGGAATACCCGTATAGTAGAATGTACTTAAAAATATTGTCAGTATAGGATGGATTTGCTAAAATGCCACTTCATAGTAATCAGAAACGCCAATCTCTGGAGTTGTTACCATAAATGACACGGTAATATGCTGACTTTCTATTGCACAGTGATCAACTTGTTTACGGTGGAGGCGTATCAAAGAAGAATTACTTTGAAGTAAGCCTTTACTAGGCCGCATTTGAGTGCAATAATACAAGATTTCATCTGGTTTAACGAATTTGACACATGCTTTTAATATTGGAAAATAACGGCGATAGGTCTAAAGCTTCTACAAACATAATGAACCGCATGGGTGTTACTGATGAAATAAAGAAATTAATTTAATGAAAAAAGGTCATCTGTAGGAAAAACTGAGATGTTTCTCTATTTTCTATATTCTGTGTATTTATCATGTTATAAACCTTTTGTAAATAAATGAAAATGATTCACAGCAAACAATGGCATGCTGCAGTTCATTCTGGTTTCAGATTAAAGCCTGCTAAACAACGAATCAAAATAGATATGTTTCTGATTATGAATTTTTCGAACTTCTTCATTGAAGCTGAACATTTGCAACACATATAGTGTCTTATCACATGTCATTATCCATGAAAATGTTCAAACTAAAATTTGTGTTACTGTCTTCAGTGCCTATACATGTATACATATTGTATATGATGTACACTATTGCTTCGTAATACAAAATGTACATCCTATCAATAAGATATTTAGATAAGCACACGTTTAACTTGTCCACGTTGGTTTTCTGTCATAATTGATTAATGGTAGATTTACATTTATAGAAGTTTTCCTTTACTGTCTAGTATTTATCAGTCTTTTCCTTAAAGTGTTTGTCTGGTCTCGTCACTACGCTTTGTGATAAATTGTTCCACACAATGTTACTTTTGCTTTTACAATTAGTGGATATCTTATCGTTAAGTTTCCTCTAACGAGGTTCCTGACCGACACATTTTCTCATGGTTTTAGAAGTTGATATCTAAGCCGTCTTTGCCGCTCATGATTGTGTTCTTTTCGATCCTATCTCCTCGGATACTTTGGTACGCGAGTATTGGTAGCTTTAATTCAGATAAATGTTCTAATATCTTCATTGGTTAACATTGGATGCTCATCGTTTTTTAGTTACCAGCTTCACAGTTATCTCCCTGTTTATTTGATATCCGTGATCTTGGCTTTTGTCAATGCTTCATGCCTTACTAGAATGATGAATTAAATGAGTCTAAGCAGTCGGGTTGTCGATGTGTGTAGTTATTCTTCGTAAAAAGCTTGGCTGTAGATTGCCGATTCCAGGTGACTAAGTCTTTTATAATTTATACAAATCTAGACTATCTGAAACTTGTCATACTGTTCCACAAGATATATTTGTTTATAAATTATATATATACGAGCGATTAGGACATGTCTCTTTTAATTTCTAATCGACTGCTGTAGTTTTTGTTTTGAACCTTTGTTTTTGTTCACTAATGACTATATTGTGATAATGGGCCATTAAGAATACAATAATAATAGTATTTCCATAGATTGTTTATTTCCATCGTTCTCTTTGACAAATACAGCCCAAGAAATGTTGCCAGTGTGGACATGTTTTCTTATTCATTTAATTCAAAGCAAGGGCTTTGGAACATGTGTTGGCAACATGTTTTCCTCATTTGATAATAACAAGGGCATATTGGTTGTGAACCCTTCTGCATTAGGAGGCAGTCCTTAAATGACATGGTAATTAAGATTTTTCATTATGTGAGGGTATCCCAAGTCTGTAGCAGTATTGACGGAACCTTTAATAGTAACTGTTGACTTGTAATTCAACCAATTCAGCTTCTTCAGATAAAGTTTTAACTTCCTCTTTACCTTTCATAATGGTTGACAAACATGTTTTTTTTTCATCTATGCAGCATTTGTTAGATTGCGTTTGAATTCGCGATCTGTTTAGTTTAACCTAAGCTACTCAAATATTTCCTGACTCATTCTGCAAATTCATTAGTAACATTGTTCGGGATTACTTTACTCACATTAATGGCTTTCGTAATATATTTAAATGTCTCTCCCCCCCCCCCCAAGGTGATTATAGTGTTTGATTGTATTTGAATGCAAGGTGTTTCCTTTGAACGTTCCTTCTCCCGATGGAATCCTCTCGTCTCTATCTCTTGTCTCTCTTAATTCAGACATTACATATACTAAGGGTTTCTTTTGTATGTAGGTTTCCATGTTTCTAAAATGTCATTTTTACAATTTAAGATCGCCGAATCATTATTATTGTATTCCATATATTATCATATTTGCCTCGCTCTGCTATCTTTCGTTTGGCTCTTTATCAAGGCTTACTTCTCAATCGCTATCTCCTCTGTTTCATTACTTCTCGAGCCGGCGCCTAGTTTTTTGCTTCCTTTTAAATTTTAACGTTTTTCATCACATTCTTTGGTTGAAGTGAACTTATTTTCTCATATTTCTCCACTAAAGCCTTACATCCCTCTGTCTGCACATCAACAGCGATTATCTCTATGCTAGTGGCAGTGACATGCAGCTGTGTCAGAACCACATAGTGCTAGAGTGTGTTAGCAATTCAGTATCTGACTTCCCGATGCATTGACATGTCGATATCTTCGTACTGGACTCTATTTAGAATTATCTGTTCACATTCGTGTCATTGTGTCCTGTTTGGAATTTAATCTAGACCAGCCTGCTGTCCTAACAATTTACCTTCAACCGTCTTCTTCCCATCGTGGCACCGTTACAAAATACTCAGGGAATTTTAAAACTGCTCACATATATCACTGTCTATGATAATAAATGCAGGTTCCATCCATGCCTCAAATTGGGTAATCTGTTTTCGCTCTCAAGAATAAAGGTTTGCTTGTACCAACCTGATATTTATTCTGGTTAAATTTTTTTCAACTATCATGTGCTTCTAATTTACTGCATGGCAATATTTGGTAATACAAATGGCACAAAATATACATATTTTTCTTACCTGTATGTTTATAAAATGACGGACGTTTCTATTTTATTTACTGAAGGATCTTAGGGATACTGAAGAGTACACCCGAACACCGAAAAGAATTTTATTTCTTTAGAAGGTTGATATTGCAACAATATATCTGTTATTAGAACACTAATGAGCAAGGGTTTGGGGTACAACATTAACTACGACACCTCCCTCTTGCTTTGTAAAATATATAATCGTTCATTAAAGGGTATGATTTTGTATACAATTTCTCTTATTTGAGATCACCATATTACCTATGATATATCAAATGACGAGATGTTGGCTTTTTGAACTATATGACATCTTTAATGAGAGTTCCTCTACACTATAAATGGAACTTAATCATATCCATGACGTTAAACAACTCCCGAAAATAAATCGACTTTGCTCAATCAGTGATGTTAATTATATCCATGACGTTAAACAACTCCCGAAAATAAATCGACTTTGCTCAATCAGTGATGTTAACTACAAGCCAAGACAGCGGTTCAATGTTGTTGATGAAACATTCGTATTGCCTACAAAATAACTGTGTCAGTGAACTATGTTGACCAAGTTTCAACATATTGTATTATACAGTTGTATTATTTTATTCAATATTAGCTGCTGGTGAGTTGGCCGTGAAGTATATTCGTTAATAAACAGAATAAATAAGGATTTAAAAACGTTCGACTGATACAGCGATGACTTGTACAACGATCTAATTGAGGACTCTTTCATGACATATTTTATCGTATAATGTCAGTATGATTGCATCATCACAAGACATTATCATCCACGGACAGTGTCGTTACAGATGCCTTGATTTTGCGAGCAAGTTAGGAATCATTTGCAAAACGACTTCAGCCAGCTGCGAACTCGGCAATTGCAATGGCTTTAATTAATGCTGAGGAACTGTTTCTACGTGTAAAACCTTTTTCAAAAGAATAGTACTTTCCTTTTGAGACTAAATGGTGATCATTAAGTGGACAAGGACAAGGATTTTTTTCTGTTGTGTTGCTGGCTTTTTTTATGTATACTGCATGAAAACTAACCAAAACGTCACACTGTTTTAGTTTGCGATTAATCAATTCTCCCAATAACAAATCCTTATCAACTGTGCACCAATGAAGTAATTTATCAGCTAGGATAAAGCTGATGTCATGGTTGATTGCAAATTTAACATTCAAATGGTTTCATTCGATGTTTAAGGACGTTGGGATAAATTTCAAATGCAGAATCACTAATAACGGGTATGACCCCGATTGCAAGATATCGCATCGCATGGAACTCGTAATCAGCCAGATAATTTCAGGAGAAATGTTATTCCATGCCTCGTTTGATCTCTCACGCGTTGCCCAAGTTGCACAAGAACGTCCCAAAGTAATTTAGGCGGCTGTCGATACAATTTCACCTTATCCTGCCACAGGCAAGTTGTCTTGACGTGCCTGATGTGCGCTGGCGCGTTACCCTGATGCAAAATGACGCTCACGCCAAGCTATTTTTATGATGTTAGAACCACTGATCTCAAAATTTCGTTCCGATTTCAAATACAGGTTAAATTGCCATTTGTCACACCAAATGTGGTCAAACAAAGCCAAATTTGGTCAAATTTGTTGACAAATAACTCCCCAAAAACATGGCATTTGATCCATCAAAGCGGACCCGTTATACGCCGCAGCAGCTTGCAAAACGCCTCCGTCGTCGCTCCCACACTCCTCGCCTTCCGTTGCCGTGATGAAGACAAAATCGAACCTCATCAGACAATAGTGTGTTAATTCAAAATTTTGCTTTTCGTGTTCCTCTCTAATTTCTCTAATAGCTGATTTATGTATCTTTCCAAAGGGGTATGGCTATATATATTATAGCTATTTCATATTTAGATACATGTTTTAATGTTTTATAAAGCATTTTAATTGATAAGATATATAGCAAAAATTTAGCTATAAAAAAAGGATAGTAGACAATCATTTGATGTGATTTGATGTGAAACATATGCTAGTGATTTCACAAACATGCTCTCCATAACTGGCATTTTGAGAAAAATGGAATATGATTAAGCACGCACAGCTATAAGATAATGGAATGTCTATTAAAAATTTTGAAATATGGACCAAAATATACTCACTGTTTCAAATCAATGCATCCCTGACATGGTGTTAAATGCCTATTCCAAAGGGAGGTAATTTTGTAGAAAAAAATGCATCTGAAAATTTTAATTATATGTGGTTTTATGTACCATTAATATCACTAACAAAGTTATTGCAACATTGACTAGTTTGCAATTGACATTCATGTCATATGAATTTAGTAAGCAGGACACAATTATAGCATAAGGCACCTTCATAAAAAATAAAGAAAAACCGACATGTGAACACAATAATAAAACTCTGGCTAAATATAAGTAATAAAACAGTATGCACGGAGAATCCAGAAAAGTACAAGGGGATAAATATTGGTTTTTTCTAGAAGATTAAGTGTCTCCTGCTTCATAAACGACAAAGGCCATGTAAATCACGGCCAACCCATTATAAGTTTTGTCACTTTCCCTAATTAGAACAATGGGCAAAATAACGACCATCAAACACATAGAGCTTCATATCGCACAATTGATAGAATGTTTTCTCAAAGAGGTACATATGACGACCGTAAAATCATAATTTTTATCAATCTGCATCCTCTGAAACCATGTGTTACGAGTTCGTTCATGAGTTGACGACTTCTTGCTCGAAATTTGCGATAATATGGTGTAAATACCATAGGTTGGAGACACAGGGATATTGTTATCCAGAAATGGAAAATTCATAGAAGGGAAATTGAAATCATCACGTTTATCATACAACTTGGTGGAAAGCTGTCCATGGTGGTTGACCGGGGAAAAAATCGAGAAAAGCAGCTGATAAAGATGGATGTCCTTGATTTTCATTTCTGGTGGATATATACGATGGAGGTGTTCAATAAATATCTTGTTATTTGTAGATAAGACGTCATCAACATGTTTTTAACTAGAACGTAACAAATACATTGAGGTTAATGAAGCAGTATCTGAGATCACTTTCACCGGACTAATTTGTTAATTTCAATAAGAGTTTGTTATTAAATGTTAAGTTCAATTGATATGAGGCATGGTTTTACATGGTCAAACAATCTGTTTTCGGCTTATTTGTAGTTTTTGTAAACTTTTTCCATTCGAGCGATGTTCCTGAGCGGCGTTTTTACTCATAGGTTTAATTATTCTGCCCCGCTGTGATGAGATCACTTCACTTCAAATCAACGATGATGAGACATCGTTTAATCAAATGAACGATGATGCGATATCGTCCAATAAAATAAACGATGATGCGATATCGTCCAATAAAATAAACGATGATGAGACCTCTTCTTGTCTAATCCATATTATGAGATCTCTTCTCCTCCAGTCCACATGGTGAGACTTCTCGTCAAACCTACTATGATAAGACATCGTCCCATTAAATATACGACGATGAGATCTCTTCTCCTCCAGTTCACATGGTGAGACTTCTCGTCAAACCTACGATGATAAGACATCGTCCCATCAAATATACGACGATGAGATCTCTTCTCCTCAAGTTCACATGGTGAGACTTCTCGTCAAATCTACGATGATAAGACATCGTCCCATCAAATATACGATGATGATATCTCTTCTCCTCAAGTCCACATGATGAGACCTCTTCTTCTCAAGTCCACATGGTGAGACTTCTCGGTCAAGTCCAATGTTGAGACTTCTTCTCGGTCAAGTCCACATGGTGAGACCTCTTCTTGTCATATTTACGAAATTTGTGATCAAATATTCTCGCACATTAAAAAAGAAACCTCAGAGCATTCGTGGTACCCACCATCATAAGAGAAAGCATTCTACACATGAAACATAAAAAAATCTTCATCAAGATTAAGGATCAAGTAGAACATCAAAATGAGTTCTGCAAACAATCTTCAATGTATTTTAAAGTAATACCTAGAATGTCACCGGTCGAAAACAAACCAATACGAAAATACGACAAAACAAAAGCCGCCAAATCTTAAAAACGAAAACAACGCCAAACCGAGGTAAAAAAAAGATGGCAAAACGTAACACTCTTCATTGTTTCGTTTTTTTTTCTTGTGTGTGTGTGTGTGTGTGTGTGTGTGTGTGTGTGTGTGTGTGTGTGTGTGTGTGTGTGTGTGTGTGTGTGTGTGTGTGTGTGTGTGTGTGTGTGTGTGTGTGTGTGTGTGTGTGTGTGTGTGTGTGTGTGTGTGTGTGTGTGTGTGTGTGTGTGTGTGTGTGTGTGTGTGTGTGTGTGTGTGTGTGTGTGTGTGTGTGTGTGTGTGTGTGTGTGTGTGTGTGTGTGTGTGTGTGTGTGTGTGTGTGTGTGTGTGTGTGTGTGTGTGTGTGTGTGTGTGTGTGTGTGTGTGTGTGTGTGTGTGTGTGTGTGTGTGTGTGTGTGTGTGTGTGTGTGTGTGTGTGTGTGTGTGTGTGTGTGTGTGTGTGTGTGTGTGTGTGTGTGTGTGTGTGTGTGTGTGTGTGTGTGTGTGTGTGTGTGTGTGTGTGTGTGTGTGTGTGTGTGTGTGTGTGTGTGTGTGTGTGTGTGTGTGTGTGTGTGTGTGTGTGTGTGTGTGTGTGTGTGTGTGTGTGTGTGTGTGTGTGTGTGTGTGTGTGTGTGTGTGTGTGTGTGTGTGTGTGTGTGTGTGTGTGTGTGTGTGTGTGTGTGTGTGTGTGTGTGTGTGTGTGTGTGTGTGTGTTGGTCCCGGAATATGTTCACAGCGAATCAGACTAAACTCTTCAATCTGCTTTAACTTAGCCCTAGTTTTGTTTACAGTGTCATACTTCATGAAGCAATGTAACAGCCGAATTTAATAAGATTTCGTACTTCCACTCACAGTCAGCAAATCTTACACTTTAAACACAGCTCTGATTCTGATGATAATGATTTGTCAACTCTGTCTTCATTCGCGTTAAAAAAAATAAGGAACTTGCTTGTTACACAATGGTACAATTAACACAGCAGAAGATTGTATGTTGACAGTATTTTGAAATGAAAATATCAAGCAGATTCTTTTGGAGTGGATTTTTAAAATTGGTTCAATTAAAAGACTGTGAAAAATCGTCAAATTCATTATTCTAAAAGCGTTCGTTTACTCCCGAGTGATTTAAAATTCGAATAGACTTTTCTTCGTGTTCTATGCGCTTTTGAATTCGCCGTATTGAAGGAAATCATACAAAGATGATTATGTTTACAAGATGATTTTGAATCTTATACAAAATATTTTGAACGAAAAGTTCCCGGAGATTAAAGCCATAATTCCCGACATGTGTTTCATTTTAGGTCTTTTACTGAAGAAGATGTTTTGATAAACATATTTGAAGTGTAAATTAAAAGTGTAATGGGTATTCAGCTTATTTATTTGTTGTTGGACAGTTCTTTTTACTTTTAAACATTTGCAAGATCATAGTTTTGGATCGGGATGAAATTTGTTGCCTTTAAAGTAACAATCTATATTAATCACAAACTTCACTCCCTATATATACATATGTAGGAACGTCCTGTAGATATCATTTCACCGGTTGTCCCCATTGCATAGTGCGTAAAAGGCGGCAAAAATTGGATTTGGTTTCTCCTCTTTCTGAACTAATATTTTTCCTCGCTTGACATTGTCGCACTTTTGGCCTTAAGCTTATAATACGAACTTGTCCTTGATAGAGCCAAATGACAAAGGAAAACATTGCTAAAAGATATGAACACATCCATTTTCACCAATTTTTTTGTATCCTGTCAATTAATTCCATTATAAAAGCGATGGCAGTGTTAATTTCAGTCTGAAAGGTTGTTGGTTCCAACTTCAGGCTCCCCGTTGGCGAGGGCCTTGCGACAATGGAACAATGTTCCGTTGCAGTCAACTAGCCAATTACTAAAAAGCTTTTAGTAAGTGTGTTGTTTGTCCATCTATGTCAATTTTTGTTTGACATTCATTTCAAGTTTTACACCTAATATCTGGTTAATCTTAGGGAGATGCCAGGTGAAATTATGTGTAATGAATATTACAGAGCATATTTACCGAATTTAAGGGAGTGTATGGGTATTTATAATGTAAAAAGACCAAATTCAATGTTTATGTTAATGTCAATTTAGAGTTGAAATAATTGTTCTACAGAGCTAATGTTTTATTGTTCAAAAACACGACTCTGAATAAAACTTCCTGTATCCTGTAATGTAACCTATCGTAATATGAGTGGTGAAGCAGAAGACGCTTACTCTTCCGGAATACATTGTCTTATTCCCCTTGTCCTTTTTCATAAGTCTTCGCATAACTCTTTCTTTTGTTCATATTTTGCCCTTGTTTTACTAAATGTGATTAAGATTATATTGAAAAACATTGACAGCATTCTTTTTATCTACAACGTTTCAGTATGCATTGCGGCATTGTGTTTATTTCACAAGAGGTAAAGCACCACATGTTTTTTCAACACTATGTTAAAAATAACAAGTTTGACAAATTAATTTGATTGCATAAATAAAATGTAGATTTAGTGTAGTCTAAATTGACTGAATGCAATCTTGTTTCAGTATATTGTTTTTATCCAACGTGCAATTCCCATTAAACCCTAACATATTATGGTCTGAATATGAAGCATTTTCTTGGTTAAGAATATATCAACACATCATTGATACAAATGTGATCTGGGAATTTAAATGTATAGGCATCCGATGCAATGCGAATTCAAGTGATTGATATTTTGATACTGAAAATGACATTTGATCTGAAGGCATTCGAACGAAATAATAATGAAACAACGCTTTTGATAATTCTGAAAACCTCACAAAAGTATCGGTATTTCGTCTTTTCTCCAACAACAAAACGAAAAGACGAAATGCCAGTTATACGCCACCGTACGTGACAAAAAAGGATTTGAATATTCAGATTAAAGAGTGGGTCTGCATTCGTGCATTAAAGTCAAAACCAACAATACTCAATTGCTATCTCTGTAGGGTATTTACAGTAGTTTCTTCCCGTGAGTCTGACTTCCAACTATCATATGATCAGATTTGAAAACGTTCAACGGAACGGACTTCATATGTGAAATATTTCATTTAATTGTTACATGATAATCAGGGCCCCATGTGAAAATTATGATTTTTATCGAGTTGGAAATCTTCCCTTGATTTTTATCCAGTTTACAACCAAAGACTTCAGTTTTGATGAATATTAACGTGAATTTTTACAGTTGTCATAATGATCATTATCGGATGTATTCTATTCCTTTGTACGATACGTGGATGGACGTGTCTGATGGTTGTTAGTATATCTAAGGGTTCGTTTTTTTTACCATGAAACAGCAGACGCTTACTTTTCCAGAATACATGGTCTTGTTCTCCTTGTACACGTTCAGGAAATCTCTGCGCAAATCTTTCATTTGTTCATAGTGTTCAAAGTTCATCGAATTTGTGTTTGAATTAAGATTCTGTTAACGAGTCAGTATTTTCGTTTTTATTACATCGGTTATGAAATTCAAATGACAAACTACACAATACTGCAAAATTCGCTATTTTCAATTGCAATTTTCTATTGACGGAATTAAACCTCAAATCATATCACCTTGGAAACTTCTTCAATACAGAAACGCCACGTCTATAGAATACTAGTATATTTCAAAGCATCAGAGGGGAAACAGACAGATGGTAATGGGTAGAATGAGAAAGAATGATATACCTTCTCTGATTAAGACTAGTTTTAAGTCTTTAGATTCTACCGTTGGTAGGAGACAACATATATATCTTGTCTGAAATAGAAATGTGTCAAAATTTCAAGGTCTTTTTAACAACATCTTTGAAGATTGTACAAAAGACAACCCAGTGAATGGCACCTTTAAATACAAAATTAGAAACAGTAACCGAAAGAAGCAAGAAATTGAAAGAAAAGTCACAAACTAGACCGGGAGATGTAATAGCCCCATAATTCAGTAAATTCCTAATTTCAATACATATGATAACTTTACAACAATGTCAAGTACATGTGTATATTCTGAACCATGCCAATTTTCGAATGACCTGAAACGTGGCATGCAAGCCTAGTTATCGTTAATGTCGGGAACTAAATATCCACCAGATGCACCTACCACCAGCAATCTCGAAAATTGTACGAAAGACACACGGGTGAAAGTCAGTCCATAATTTGAACAATAACGTGCCGTCTATAAGAGGAACAGTGATTCGACAATTCTCTTTCTCTTCAGCATTATAATTTGCCGTGATTGTCAGAAATAAAATGTTCTTAGTCAATTTTCTATTTGCGATTTTAGTTCTTTAAATGAGGATTCGATCATCAAATCCTGTTGAGAGACACACTTACTGTTTGGAAATTCCTCAATTCCTTTTACCTAAGAGCAATTGTCTAGACGACAATTGGCAGTAGATATAGCTATTGTATAAAAGTACATTGTGCTTGGTTTAAAAGCTGATTACACATACCGAAAACATGTTCCGGCAGGGATTCAATTTAAACAAGAAACACTTATGAACCTTCTGGGCAGACACCGATAGGTAAAAACTGGGTTCTTATACACAAACTTTATCACTCCATAGAATCATTGAGAAGTCACGCGCATATAAACAATTTTCCAACATAGGCTGTAGAAGCATCAACATACCAAATAATCTAGTGTTTTCAATCAATCAATCAAACGTTACATTAATTGTGATACAAATCGGTGTGCATTTAACTAAGTACCATTTAACGGAGCAGAAAATGAAATAATAAGAACAAAGACACTCTCATCAAACTATTTATACTTAAAAATCCAGTTTAATTTCTTTTTCTCTGTAACCTCTTTTGCGAGTGTCGTCGATGAAGCATAAGTCTCTTACCATTCCGGACCACATGTTCGTCTTCTCCCTGTACTTTTTCAGATATCTTAATGAAATTTGAATTTGTATTATGATTATGTTGCCATGTTGACATTTTCGTTGCCATGTTGACATTTTCCTGATGTTTTTTTTTCTATAGACTTGAATGTTTGCAGTCTGGGTTGAATTCATAAAGATTAAAAATTTGACTAATTTGTAATTTGACTTATTATATTGTTTCATTGCAGTGATTTATGTTTTTGGGTGTATGGCTGTGGTAAGATAATATTATCATGAAATATTGGTTGAGTGGCGTCTGAAATTAATATCCACCGAATAGAATGTGTTCATATGTCAAATAAAACCTATTTGTTAAATGATACAATAACACAATTTATATACGTGAATATTAGATTGTTCAATTTACAGCAGCATTTTGCACCATTTCAGTACCTGACATAAATTACTCTTGGTTTCAAGCTGAGAAAAAATCTTTACATAGGCGCCATTTTACACGAGCTCGATCGCGTTATGTTATTATCAACCAGAATGCATCGCGGCCGAAAAAAAGAGCCGATAAATGTGATTACTGTCCATTGATCGGAGAAGCAAGATTTATATCCGAGTCCAAATCCTTGCACATTGTCCGTATTAAATGTGACGTCTTTGTAAAGTGTGTTATTAAGTTCTTGCTCTGAGACGAACAACATGTCTCAGCTAAAAACAGACATGCGCAGATCGGTAGATTCCATTGTAGATAAAAAAACCTATTCATCGTCTACAAACGGAAAGTCATGTGCATGTTGTCAGCTTAGGCATTGATAATTACAAGATGATTCCAAATGCGACAGAACAAGATTGAGCCAAAGAGATCCCCGTTATAAAACCTGATCTGATCTTTATGAAATTAAGCATGCCAGTGGGATACTTAATACATATTTAGGTCTGCTAGATTACCGACATTGATATGATTGTAATCCCTTTTGACGGAGCTTGATGTTTTCTTGTCATTGTTAACATATTATCCAAGGCAACAGTGTTCTTGTTAACAATTAATTGATACACCATTCCTCATATGTATCCATATTTCTAAGCCGATGAAGCCAACTAGTACATGTAATGTTTAATTAGTCCAGATCGTATATTGACAGACGAACATTCAGAGACTGTACAGATAATTGTCCAGGCTTCATAATACTGCAGTCTTATTAGTGCAATTATTTTTGTGATGTAGTGACAGACATGTAGACCCTATTATATTAGCAGTGGTAGCGGGAACAATTGCAAAACACATTAAGAAATATCATCACTGTATGTATGCTTAAAAAACTAAGCAGGGGCCCATACACATGGAAAGATGTCCAATACCCTTACTTGTTTTATTTCGAAAGCGGTCGAAAAGGAACGCTTCATTTGGACCATATAAGAACCATTCCAAAATTCAGCTACACGCTATTGGTGGAACGTTCAAAGTTAAAAATACGTGTTTCGGAGAAGGACCGCAGTTACGCATTAATGTGACAAAAGAACACGGCGGTAAAAATCCGAAATGACATCAATCTGTAGGCATTTCTTCAGCTAAGTTACATCAATTAAGCAGGAAAAGAAATTTCAAAATAGCTACACTTGAACATGGCTATATACAGGTCTTTCCACAAAAGTTTCAGATATATCTCACAGAAGGCATTCGAGTTTTACTACGTTTGTTGTTGAGGAGAATCTACATCTGTGGCCAGCATATCTAATTTGTAACCAGACCAGACAACACTTTGTCGGCATCAGTCCCTAAACATCTCCACCAAATGTCGGCTCAATGGCATCGTGGAATTGGAGAATAAGAAGAAAATACGTTTTTTTAAGGTGACGGCCATCGTATGGCTTCTATCAGGAGATTAACTATACTTGGCTGGTATCGTGTAAGGATTGTTCCAGACAAGTTAAGCTGGATCCAACGGATGGAACAAAAGGAGATTTTTGAAACTTGAAAAGTATATAGTCGATAGGAGAAACACGATGGCAATTGATCATCAAGACCCTTCCATTCATATGAAATTTAAAATCTTTTATTGTTTTGCCTAGGGAAGCTATGGGGAAAATTGATTATAGGACTGGTCTGTCAAGGGTCAGAGCAGTCGGTTCTAAAAGTGGAATTTTCTCTTCTTAATTCTGGTTTCAGGAGAAAGTATCAAACGCTTGTTGTAGAAGTGTTGCTAGGAGGAAAGGAATATCCCTATTGATTGTTAGCTTTGTCTGTAGTAGCCATGATTACTGTTACTAAAATAACTAGACAGTTGCCCTAAAGGAAACAAGGAATACTACTTATTTTATTTATCACTTAGTATCTATAACTTTGAGATTAAAATACATCTATAAATGCTATATTGTGTTCTGTTTAAAGAACAAAAAATGATTGTAATATACAAAAAATAGTTCGGCAGGCAACGTCAACGGATGGCTGATGACGCTGTTATTATGGCAGACTTTACAATACATGTCCTTGTGTTTTGTTAAGTGATAAATGTAAAACCACACTCCCCTTATTTATGGGTTTTTAATTTGTTTACCATCGATAGTTTACATAATTGAAATAATAAAGATGACTTCGATTACAAGTCATCATAAATAATAATTTCTAATATAATATCTACTGATGTGCCCATGAACGTTACACATCTAGTGACAGCTGAAACGTTGTCTACGTTTGTGTTTACTGTCTAACGGGTAAATTTTCTCATTCTGTTGTGACCATTGATGGCAGTTGGTGATTGATAACGTTTAAGAGTCTACAGGAGATCCTGTGGAAACTGCTTCTGTCTATCCTTGAGCCACTGTAACTCACAGATATCTGAGTTGATACGACACATGGCTAGAAGGTCTAGTATGATCGAAAGCTATCCTATGACAGATCAGACTCAACATGCCATAAGATGTTCCCTGCTGTTTACAAATGATGTATATTGTAAGTAGTGACAGTTGTAATACGTTTGCATCTGATATCTCTTAAATCTGTACCATATTACTTAAAAGCTCATGGCCCTAGTGGTCTGGCGTCCCGTGCACTTGTATATCAAGGTTTTATGTGCAAATTTCTCCTATGTACCCCCTTCAATGGCCTAAGAGTCAAATATTGTCATTTTGTTTATTAATATTGGTCAGAATATTGGGTATGTGGTAGATGAGAATGAATGGATAAGGTGTTTGTTCAAATTAATTTCTGTAAGGCCGAAGAGGTCAAATGTGTTAATATATTTAAATGAAACTTCTGAATAACTAATAAGAATAAAAAAAAATAATACGATAGTCATGACACTACGTATATAGTCAGCAATATTCGTGGATAGACTGAATTGAAGGACCTCGGCATAAGTTCAAATCAATTACCTTGACCCGCAATCAAGGTCATATAGGTCAATTATGTTATAATCAAAAGTCACATGAAACATGTTACATGGCCAGCAGAATACGTTGATGAAGCATCATCAGGATTGTTCATATGAGCAACATTAGCACAGGTTAAAAATCTGATGGGTCAACTGTGATAAAACCATAAAAAACAACTTTTGCATGAAAAAAGGTGCAAATTTTATACACTATAATATAATATTGATTATCTAACAGGGCGCCCAAAGTTGATGACTCATTCGTTATAGTGTCAATAATAAGATCAGCAGAGATAGTGTGACAATGTGTCTAAGGCAAACACAAATTCAGTAGGATGGGACTATTGGTCTAAGTTGGCTCCATCAAAGAAGGCTCTGTCTTTTTAAGACCTATGATTGTGACGAGATATTATGTTTATTGTCCATTCGTCCACCATTCTGTCTTAAAGTAAATCATTCAAACTCAAAAGTTGCATTACCCGAACGTTTGTAAAGGGTTTAAAACATCAAATAATGAAGTGTGTTTCGTGTCAAAATCATGTTTTCAATTTTTCAGATTCCAGATATCATGTGAGGACGATTATCGTTTCAATGTTGCTGACCAACCAACCTGAAAAGCAATCTCACGCGTCTCCTCGATACAAGTTGTCTATATGATCGACCAGAAAAAAACAGATTTTATTCTGGAAATTAATGTAAAGGAGACATACATATACAATTAGATACTTTACAAAATACCATTGCTGATACTCATTTGTGTTCAATGGCATGCTTAATCTACATCTACGTAAACCCTTGAATTTGTCCAATGAAGAAGGACATTCATTAGTTACCATACCTTCTGTACACCATGCTTACTTCAGATTACAGTTGTGTTGGAATTGCGTTCGTATGATATTTTTCGAAACACAATTACTGAACACAAAACCGATTCTGAGTTTTGACGTATCTAAGACTCCCGTTATGAGACTGTATTTTTGTGATGTTCAGGATTCACCGCCATATATAGAATGATGTATGGCCAATTAAATACCCATTTTTTTTTTATCGAAATCGAAAACATGTGGTGATTTCTGCGCCAAAGCTATGTCGTTTGAAAAGATTTGGCTTAATCATCGGTCTGCAGACACGAATTTCATCCTGATTTAATAGCGGATGTTACATGTAGCACCCAGCAGGTCGATATAGCCATGTAACTCTACATTAGTTGATGTAAACACCAATTCACGAATAATTTCCCTACAAAAATGGCATTTGTAAGGCAAATTAAAATCAGAAACAGAACGTCCGTGAATGCCTGAGGTAAGAAATATTTTTTTCTTAGGTTTGTCTTGTCTAGACGGGAAAGGATATTGTTATTTGCTTCCAGGCATGAAAGAAACTAAAGTTGCTTTGCTTCTCGTCGACTACATGTGGACAGATCATTAATTTCCGCTTCTTCTCCGTATGTTTACATAGCCAGTCTTCTATGATAAAATTTCATTTGCCTTTTCTTATTTCTCTACTGCATTATTTTGCCCCCTGGATTTGTACCATTGTGTAATTTTATCGTCTAGGGAATCTTCTCTATTCATTTTCCTAACATTCTGTCTTTTACACAAAATGATATGCAAGAAGACAGTCATCTAAATTGTATACACCATGTAGTATTTATACATCAATGTACATTATTGACTCATAATCAAAATTCAATGTACGCGTATTAGAAACGGCTGTACCCTTTGTGATATTGAAGACAATTAACTAGGAACCAAGTAATTACCGCATTACCAACCATTACCAATACATTTGTGATTATAGTTAGGGAGACCCAGTGTTTGGATATAATACCTTGAGGGTAGCCAGTATTCGTATGTAATACTTTGGTGGAGCCAATGTTTGGATATAATACCTTGGGCGAAGCCAGTGTTTGAAAGTATTAATTCGGCAAACCAGTGTTTGAAGATAATACCTTGAGGGGAGTCAGCGTTTGGATGTAATATCTTGGGGGGAGCTAGTGTTTCGGGGAAACACCTTGGGGGAGCCAGTGTTTGGAGATAATACTTTGGGGTAGCCAGTATTTGGATGGTAATACCGTGGAAGTAGCCAGTGTTTCGAGGTATACCCTGGGGAGAACCATTGTTTGGATGTAATACCTTAGGGAAGCCAGTGTATGGATGTTATACCTTGCAAGGAGCCAGTGTTCGAAGGTAATGCCTTCAGAGTGAGCAGTGTTTGTATGTAATACCGTAAGGGAGCCACTCTTTTGATGTGATACCTTTGGGAAGCTAGTGTTCGAAGGTAATACGTCGAGAGAGCCAATGTTTGGGGGAAACAACTTTGGGGAGCCAGTGTTTGGAGGTAATGCCTTGAGGGTAACCAGTGTTTGGATATAATACCATGGGGGAGTCAGTGTTTGGATGCAATACCTTGGGGGAGCCAGTGTTTGAAGGTTATCCGTCGGCGGAGTCAGTGTTATGTTGTAATACCTTGGGGAGCCAGTGTTATGTTGTAATACCTTGGGGAGCCAGTGTTATGTTGTACTATCTTGTGGAGCCAGTGTTTAAAAGTAATACGTCGAAGGAGCCAGTGTTTGAATGTAATACTTTAAGGGAGCCACTGTTCGGAGGTAATACCGATGGGGTGACCTGTATTTGGATGTAATACATTGCAGGGAGCTAGTGTTTGATGGTAATACCGTGGGGGTAGCCTGTGTTTCGAGGTAATACCTTGGGGAAAACCAGTGTTTGGAGGAAATACCTTGAGGGAGTCAGTGGTTTGAGGTAATACTTTGGGGGAGTCAGAGGTTGGAGGTAATACTTTGCGGGAGTCAGTGGTTGGAGGAAATATTTTGAGGGTCAGTGGTTTTAGGTAATACTTTGGGGGAGTCAGTGGTTGGCGGAAATACTTTGAGCGGAAGAAGTGCATGGATGTAATACCTTAAAGGAGCCACTGTTTGGAGGAAATACCTTGAGGGAGTCAGTGGTTTGAGGTAATACTTTGGGGGAGTCAGTGGTTGGAGGTAATACTTTGCGGGAGTCAGTGGTTGGCGGACATACTTTGAGCGGAAGAAGTGCATGGATGTAATACCTTAAGGGAGCCACTGTTTGGAGGTAATATCTTGGATGAACTAGTGTTCGAGGGTAATACATTGGGGGAGCCAGTGTTTGAAGGAAATACCTTGGGGGAGCTAGTGTTTCGAGGTAACACTTCGGAGTAGTCAGTGTTGTAAGGAAATATCTTGGAAGGAGTCAGTGTTTGGATAAGATACTTTGAGGGGAGCCGGGGTTTTGGATACAATACCTTGCGGGAGCCAGTGTTTCGAGAAATACCTTGAGGGATGAGGGAGCCAGTTTATGGATATTAAACCTTGCAGGGCGCCAGTGTATGGATAAAATACCTTAGGGGTAACCAGTGTTTGGATGTAATACATTGGGGGAGCCAGTGTTCGAAGGTGATAAGTCGGGAGAGCCAGTATTTGGTGGAATCACCTTGGAGGAGCCAGTGTATGGATGTTAAACCTTGCAGGGAGCCAGTGTTTGAAGGTAATGCCTTCAGAGTGACCAGTGTTTGGATGTAATACCTCAGTGGTAACCAGTGGTTTGAGGTAATACCTCAAGAGGAGCCAGTTTTTAAAAGTAATGCATTGAGAGTAACCAGTGTCTGAAAGTAATACCTAGTTGCGAGCCAGTGTTTGAAAGTAAAACGTCGGCGGAGCCAGTGTTTCAAGAAACACCTTGGGAGGAGCCAGTGTTTGGAAGTAGTACCTTGGGGAAGCCAATGTTATGTTGTAATATCTTGGGGAGCCAGTGTTTGAAAGTAATACGTCGGGGCAGCCGGTGTTTGGATTTAATATCTTAGAGGTAACAAGTGTTTGGATGTGATACCTTTGGAGGAGCCAGTGTTTGGCAATAACTCTTTGGGGGGAACCAGTGTTTGGAAGAAAAACCTTGGGAAAAGTTTTTGAAGATAATACGTCGGCGGAGCCAGTGTTACGAGAAATACATTGGGGGAGCCAGTGTTTGGATGTAATATCTTGGGGAGCTGGTGTTTGAAAATAATATGTCGAAGGAGTCAGTGTTTGGATGTAATACCTGACGAAAGCCACTAATTGGAGGTAATACCCTGTGGGGGCTAGTGTTTTGAGGAAATACCTTTGGGGAGTCAGTGTTGAAAGGAAATACATTGGGGGAACCGGTGTTTGGAGTTAACACCTTTGGCGTGGCCATTGTTTGGATGTGATATCTTTGGGAGCCAGTGGCTGGATGTAATACTTTTGGGGAGTCAGTGGTTGGAGGTAATACTTTGAGAGGAAGACGAGCATGGATGTAATACCTTAAGGGAGCCACTGTTTGGAGGTAATACCTTGGGGGAACTAGTGTTCGAGGGTAATACGTCGTGGGAGCCAGTATTTGAAGACGATACCTTGGGGGAGCTAGTGTTTCGAGGTAATACTTCGGAGGAGTCAGTGTTGCAAGAAAATATCTTGGAGGGAGTCAGTGTTTGGATAAGATACTTTGAGGGGAGCCAGGGTTTTGGATACAATACCTTGCGGGAGCCAGTGTATGAAGGTAATACGTCGACGGAGCCATTGTTTCGAGAAATACCTTGAGGGATGAGGGAGCAAGTTTATGGATATAATACCTTAGGGGTAACCAGTGTTTGGATGTACTACATTGGGGGAGCCAGTGTTCGAAGGTAATACTTTGGTAAAGCCAGTATTTGGGGAAAACACCTTGGGGGAGCCAGTGTATGGATGTTAAACCTTGCAGGACGCCAGTGTTTGAAGGGAATGCCTTGAGAATGACAATTATTTGGATGTAATAACTTAGTGGTAACCAGTGGTTTGATGTAATACCTCAAGAGGAGCCAGTTCTTGAAAGTAATGCATTGAGAGTAACCAGTGTTTGGATGTAATACCTTGGGAGAGCTAGTGTTTGGATATAATACTTTGGGGTAACCAGTGTCTGAATGTAATACCTAGTTGGGAGCCAGTGTTTGAAGGTAAAACGTCGGCGGTGCCAGTGTTTGGAGGAAATACCTTGAGGAGAGTCAGTGTTTGGATGTTATATCTAAGGGGTAACAAGTGTTTGGATGTAATACCTTTGGAGGAGCTAGTGTTTGAAAGTAATACGTCGGGGAAGCCAGTGTTTGGAGGAAATACCTTGAGGAGAGTCAGTGTTTGGATGTTATATCCTAGGGGTAACAAGTGTTTGAATGTAACACCTTTGGCGGAGCCAGTGTTTGGCAATAATTATTTGGGGGAACCAGTGTTTGGAAGCAAAACAGAGGGAAAACAAGTTTTTGAAGGTAATACGTCGGCGGAGCCAGTGTTACGAGAAATACCTTTGGGGAGCCAGTGTTTGGATGTAATACCTGACGAAAGCCACTAATTGGAGGTAAAACCATGTGGGAGCTAGTATTCTGAGGAAATACCTTGGGGGAGTCAGTGTTGAAAGGAAATACATTGGGGGAACCAGTGTTTGGAATTAACACCTTTGGCGTGGCCAGTGTTTGGATGTAATATCTTTGGGAGCCAGCGTTTGAAAGTAATATGTCAAAGGAGTCACCGCTTGGATGCAATACCTTTAAGGAGCCACTGTTTGGAGGTGATACCTTGGGGGAGCTAGTGTTCGAAGGTAATACTTTATGGGAGCTAGTGTTTAGAGGGAATACCTGGGAGGGAGCCAGTGTTGGAGGAAATACCTTGGGGGAACCAGTGTTTGGAGGTAATACCTTAAGGGAGCCATTGTTTAAAGGTAATGCATTGAGAGTAACCAGCTTTTGGATGTAATACCTTAGGGGTAACTAGTGTTTGGATGTTATACCTCAGGGAGAGCAAGATTTTGGAGGGAATACCTTGCAGGGAACCAATGTTTGAAGGTAATACGTCGGGGGAACCAGTGTTTGGATGTAATACCTTGGAGGAGCCAGTATTTGAAGGTAATGCCTTTAGAGTAACTAATGTTTGGATGAAATACCTTAGGGGAGCCAGTGCTTGGGCGTAATACCTTGCGGAAGCCAGTGTTTGGAGGTAATATTATCCTGGTTTATATGCAAGCAATTTATAGTTGTGCTCCTGCAACAAAATTTTGACACAGAGCAATAACTCTGTAATTAAGGGATATTTGGCCCTGAGCGTGGTAAACTGCACATCTGCTTTGTATGATAAATGTATACACCAAGTTTCGTTATCCTTGTTTAAATGCAATAAAGTTATGCTGCAGACACAAATTTTTAATAGAGGGCAATAACACTGTAATTGAGGGGAATGAATTTGGTACACTGCACATCCCTTTATGTATGTACCAATTTTCATGATCCTTGCTTAAAGGTGAGCAAAGTCTTGCTATGGAAAGGAAAGGATTGACGGAAAGACAAACAGACAGACAATTTTCAGTGATAATAAAAAGCAAATATCATAAAATAATCACATTTCATGGTAAGACTACCATTCAACCATTTAAAACATGCCTACGTTTGTGTGAAACATTTCCAAACTCTAATTGAGTCCTTTGCTACAACTTCGCTGTCTGCAATGTTTGATAATATTATTCCATACATTGTTTAAATTAAAGTTGCCAATAACCATGCACAATATACTTGGCATGTCAGCTAGATGATTGGACAATACTTAGGCATTACAACATCTGTTCCGATATGTTTTTTTCTGCCCTGCAGGTAAGAATTGCACCTCCAATGCTATTGCGCGCCCGTGCTTAATAGCCAAGGATTTGAATTTTATGTAAAACAGATTATGTATCTACCGAAAAGAGTTTTTTGTAAAGGCTCCATAATACCATGAAACACTTTCCATTGATTGGAATGTGAATTTCAAGTAACAGTAACAATGTTTTACGTGGAAACCGTTACAAGAGGGAGCAGGTTAATTGAGAACATATATATTGTGTGATAAAAAAAAAACATCCAAATTAAATTATAAATACAGGGAGAATGAAATCTAAAAAATATTCTGGTTGAAAATATTCCAACAGACTAATGGCATTCCTATAGAAACAAACTGTGCTCAAGTCCTGATTGACTTGTATCTGGTTTCATTGATGCTTGAGGTTATCACAGAGCGTATCAAAACTAGTCAACAAAGTGTTCTTTGACAGTATTTTAATACAGTAACTGTTCACTGGTTCATAGAACTTTCCACATGTTTTTTTCTGTGATAGTGAAGAATGGTATACACATGCTTAAAAGCAGAATTTAACACAATGAGTATTGTACAAAAATAAATTATCTGTCAGAGCCTGAAGCTATTCCTTTGCCGTATGTGATTCAAAATCCAAAGAATGCCTATTTTCTGTTTTTACAGGAAAAATTGATTTTGGCTACACAATACAATTAATTTCAAAGATTTGGTGCAATCAGAAACATGCATGTTTCACAATCTGCTTGTCAACTTGGACATTTGTAGTGATAAATTCTATTGTGTTTAGATAACAATGTGCTCATGTCAGCTGTTTATATGAGTGTTTTTGTGTTTTAGAATTTCTGTGGTGGTAAAATTATAATTCTTCTCACAGATAATCAAGTTTTACAACTTCCTCAGGGTGTTCAACTGGCTCTCGTTCTCCTCCTTTCTGTCTTTTTCTTCCTCGTCTTTAGTTGCTGAAAATAGTATTTTATATTCATTGATTATTTCAAGATTGTCTTAATAAAGAATTAGATGTAAGAAAATGTGACCTGATGGAGTGTCCTGCTAGGGGCCTCCAGTGGTGGTAGCACTAATAAGTCTATCAGTCTCACAGAGGCACAAGGATATATACACATTGTAGCCTCTCACATACCTACACACCCATCACATGCACTCACCTCACATACATAGGAAAGCGTCCCTATAGGACCAAAGATGTTAAGCAACACATGTATAAAACTAATTAAACAGTCAACAAATTGAGTCATTTTATCGGTAAACATCGGGTGTATGATCACTCATACCCTCTGGTCTCAGAAAAAATACTTTAAGCAGATGGCCATGATGATACAATTCCTAGACTATCATTGAAGGTAGTGAAACCGTCTCTCTAGTGTTGACTGATTGACCCAATAACTCTGAAACTTACTTCTAGAGATGCTGAATTGACACTTGAATTTACAGTAATTTCAATCTGATCTAACATTTTTTCTATGACCTTATCTTTGCAAATTTGATTTGGAATCTCACTAAAAACCAGACATGTTTTTTGTGCATGTATATATCAGGTAAAATATAAGGTTGCTGGACATTCTATGAGGTTTTCTTCTGTGCAGCCAAGATTGATTTTCTGTCATCAATGCAACACCTGATGCCTCCGTCTTCTCCTTCCTCTCCTACTTAATCTTTGTTTCCTGTCACGTCTCCCTATCCAACTGTCTTATTACAGTGTACCGTTAGTGAGAACACTGAACAAAAAGACACTCGCTATATATCACGACACTCAATCTGCTCTCTTTTTCCCTTCAGCCATAGCATCCGTCCAATACATGACATTGACTGCTAAGTTAACTCTGAATAATCTTCATAATTACTTTGCCAAACTTACAAACTTCATATGATACTGCTTTAATAAAACTTGGATACCTCCCCTCCAAACACAGATATTTTCAGTTAATGTTGACAATGTTGATTACCTTCTTTATTCTGTCTGTGACACTCTGCTTCATGTCGGAGCCTCTCCAAAACGTTGACAAGTAGATTGGCGTTACAGCGTCGACATATCCAGTGCTTCACCATGTGACTGAACTTTCGTCTAATAAACTGTTGAATAACAATATTGTATTACTAAATGTGTCGTTTTGTATTTACAGTGTTTACTGAATTACTCTGAATCCACTTAAACACAAGAGAATATTCCCATTAGAATGTTGTCTGATTTACACTAAATCCACTTCATACACAAGAGAATACTCATATTGGAATGGTGCCTGATTTACACTGAATCCACATAAACGTGAGAGAATACTCCAACAGGAATTGTGTCTTATTACTCTGAATCCACCTAAACAAAAGAAAGCACTTCTATTGGAATGATGTTTAAATAGTTATGGATCATTCATAATACACAACAGATCCAATAAATATGGACATAATCATCAACAAATTGCAATTTGATGATCACCTGAAATAACTAATATTAAATATAAAGGTTGAAGGGTAGTTATCAAGTGTCAAATGAAAATTGTGACACTGAATGTAGACAGTGTCAATACATACATACCATCAAAACTGTCATCCTATACTAATCATTTTTACCCAAAAAAATTCCAGTGGGAATTAACCAACGTTATGTTCAACCCCTTTTGGCCCCACCATACAGCCCTTGGGGGTCAGTCGGGATCAATATGGGCAAACCACCAAGCCATCATCTTTCGCTCACAATTCTAACCGTGTTTGCAATAATTCCAATGGAAATTAAACAAATTAAGCTCATAATATATTTTCCTATATAAACTATTGTAAAATGATCCCCTCCTCACTTGGAAATATGACACGTTCTGGTCATGAAATTCACGATTTGGTAAAGCAACTTAAGATGCTTCAATCCATGAAGAGCATTTGATTCTGCCATATTTGTGAGTTGAGAGGAAGATTTGTAAATATTTAAGTCAATTTGACATTTTTGCCCTTTATTAGATTTAGTATAGATATTGCATTGCTTTTATAATCATTTTCCCACAACTACCTCAAACCTATTCTTAACCGTTCATTCTTTTTTTTCAGATCATTCGCTCCCCCTATCAATCATATCTTCATAATAAGCCCTTAGTATACAATTATCTGAGTATCTAAGTTTGAGTCAATATCTAAAAATTCTAAATTTGCGAATTATGAATCATATTTAGAGGTAGATGCTTTTTACATCTCTCATATACTAGTCTTTCTGTTCTGATGCATACCCTGATAAATATAAAGTTTTATTTAAAAGCAACGAAAATGTTTTTAGCAAATCACCAGAACATTTGTTCAACTTCACTTAAATTCTCAGTACTCTGAAGATCATTAACATAATACAAGTTGGTCACTTAAGACTCATTTCCACATTCGTATTGATGCAGCCTAACAGCACTGCCCATAGAGATATGGTAGTCTCGCAATACACAGTTCTTCTAGGTACACAACTTTTTTCTGCAATGTGATTAACAGGAATAACATGAATTTCTTTGTCGATTAAAGAATACACTATGACCAAGTAATTAATACCGTAGGATTAATTCGTGATTGATCCTCACTAATTCCAAGTAGCTCCAAGACAGCATAGCACAATTTGCTGGTGTCATGATACACACAAAAAGTCACTGACACTATCCAAAGCCTGGTAACAGGTTTCGTCAAGACAATGTGTGTCCTTGCTTATTCATTCGTGTATACTGATCACTGCAAAACACTTCACTGTTCAAAACCATTCTTACTGCTTTTGATAACATTGCAATATCATCTCCTGGCATTAGACCGATACATCAGCGCAAACTCTTCTATGCATTATCATCAGGATTACATTTGGTCAAACCTCCTACAATATTACAGTTGTAATCAGATAGTTTAGATTTTGCTTCACGCTTGGAAGACATCATTTTTCTTTGCAAACATGTGCAATTTGAGTTCACTGATATATCGTGTTTCATTAAGAAGCCTTTTTATTTGCCTATATTTTCCACAAAATCTGTAGACATACATCACCGGTTTCATGGACCAAATCTAGACGATTTCCATTCATGTCAAAAGCACAACAGGACCAGGCTTGAATACACTCAAAAGTACACCATGCATGTAATCAGGAACCAAACCATACACAACATCAAACTATTCAAGTCTCAGCATACTTGAAAAACCTTTTATGACTTTGGTTGGTCTCTTGGTCTGTTCTGCCTCTAATGCATAATGGTGGACATCTAAAAAAGGGATTTCATTTAATATCAACGGAACTTAATCAGAAAATTTAGAAAATGAAAACCTTTTAAAATTGGTGGAATTCTGCATCAAATTATTTCTATTTCATGGTCAGTCATAATAAGATCTTATTTAAATATGAATGATATGGAAAACGAACTTGAATGATATGGGTTTGTGACAAGCTTACTTATATGGTTCAAGGAATATAATTTGGATTAGTATTATGTTGATATGTATGATCGCATGCTGAAAATGCAATAATTCTCAACAAACCATTAGTGTTTCTCTAAATAGTTGACTCCTCTCTGTATGGAAATGTCCGAGCATATCCTTTCACTGCTGTAAAACTTCACCTCGCAGGTGATGCATTCATATATATCGTTATGATGGATCATATTACTGAGCACAAAATTTGCTTGTTGATCAAGAGTCCCTGCCACCAGTATGCCTCTTGTTTTAAATTTATTGGCATTAATTGTGACAGGAACTCCATCATTATGTAACAATAGAATTTCGGGAAGAAATGGCTGAAAGAATGTTTGAAATACTGGCTTTCCACGACCTTGCCACAATCCCCAAAAATGATTGTTTTTCTTGAATATCACATAACTGGTGGCAGCTCATCGATTACCAAGTACACCGGCCAGATGTTCACGCCTGAGGACTTGTTCAGTGGGACACCATCAGCGTTAAAGATCAGGGAGATATTTTCACATGACTCGAGGATTTGTCCTTGCTGACGTAAAGTCTTGATCACATTTGCAGAAGTAACAGATGATGCATGATTACCTCTCCTCTTAAAGTCCATCAATGCCTTCCATACACCATCTTTCTCTAGAAAATCCTGTATCAGCTGCTTCAGAGGAAGGGAAGCAAAAAAGCATAATTTCTTATTATTTTGCTTGTTCAGTGGATCTTTAAAACGACGATCATCGCATTGCTCCATTACACATGAAATGATGGTTCCATCCTCGAGGAACAATGTGTAGCACTGCTCACAGTCATATCTTACAATAATATTTTTTATCCTCTAATGCAATTGCTTCGTTATGTCTTGCCCAAGATATGTCTGGTTTAGGCGAGGAGGATTCAACTACAATATTCTATAAATCCATTAAGTTTAGGGTAGCATGTCCACTGTAAGGCTATTTATTATAAACGACAAAAGACCAATGCATTGCCCATTGTCTGTGAATCTTTTTTATCTTCCTCACCTTATCGAGTTCTGATTCAAGTCCATCAGATGAGTAATCACTGTCCTGAGGTGCTTCACTGTTAATACTACTACTATATAACTGTTCATTGTCCGAGTCAGTCTCAGATTCCTGTGAGGAAATTTCCAAGTCAACCTCGACCGTATCAATTGTGACTGCATGTGAAACAAAAGTACAGTATCTGGGATATGAAGAATATCATACTGAATGATTGATTGATTGATAACCAGTTGATGGTGTTGTCTGTAAATGTTGGTTGTGCATGTACTTGGTTGATCTTGGAACTTCTTTTTTCAGGATCAGTGGCATAGTGTAGCGCTTGTAGTGGGTGACATTACCTATGAAGAAAAAAAAAGTTAGTTTTTAGTGAAGTGATACCAGATTTAATATTATTAATGAATTTAAAACAGGAATATTGTGAACAGATGGATGCTTCATAAAAAACATCATTTTAGTATGGCTTATGTATTTACCAAGTTTCATTTTCCTACTTTAAATGCAAGCAATTTAAATGCTCCAGACTAGAATATTTGAAAAGGGCAATTGTGGTTGTTGAGAAGTTATAGCTCTTTATAAGTGTTGTTAAAGATTGCTTAATCTGCGGCTGTGACCAACCGGAAATTAATATAGGAATTACTATAACCGATGCATCTAAACTTTTTTGAATTTTAGAAGGATGTGATATTTTTACAATCATAGCTTCCTTGATTTATAAAATTATACCAAATGCATCCGATGTATTCAAACATGCAATTTAAGTACTTCATTCTTGTGATCATGAGCAGAGCTGTTCTGGTTTCCACAACATATATACCATTGACGTCATCCTACTTCAATATTTGAAATCATCAGGGTTAAGTTTTTTAATTGTTCCGAAAAATAACTATAATTAATAAAGTATATGTATTATGCATCAATCACTTCAAAGTCTGCATACAAATAATATAAGAAGCTAAGAAGTGAACCAACTGTGTTTCTTATACTTTAATGCTTTTTATTACATAAGCGAAAAAGAATGAAATGTATATTCCTTCAGAATCTGTAACGTGTTTATATTATTTTGAACTGTCCATGTTTTTGGATTTCAATACCTCTTCTTTGACTGCTATACATGTTAATATATGACATGTTCAACATTCATTTCAATTCTTAAAAGACAAAAAACACTTAATTATTGTTTTATAATTGTCATATGACCGCGAAAACAAAATGGACCCTTTGAATTGTTCAAATGTTGATGATGATCAATTTCAATTTATTTGCATATTTTCTATTTTACAGGAGACCATTTCAGTGGTTTCTTAATTGAAACAGAATGAGAAATATACGCCATGAAAAACTAAGAATTCCAGTCATCATCAACCAGGACTCTGCAGCCTAAAGTGGCATTAAAGGTGAAATGATTTTACATAACATTATAGGATGTTCGTGTAATTGCTATGACTTCCATGTTACTGATTAATATGTTTTGTTCTACTGAAATGAAATAATTGTTTGAAAGTAAATAAGAAATTACTAGAATTTGACAAGTGGTAAAAAGCTCTCTTAACGTACTCATATTTTTGTGGTATTAGCCCAGTTTTCAGTTTCGTAAAAGTCAATGTCATTTCGAGGAAAGATACCTTGTAGTAGTACTTGTCTGTACATTATTGACAAATTCATAGTGTGCTGTCGTTATCTTTTACCAATAATATTACACTTTTTGTTCCTTCGGAATGTAACTCTAGACACATCCATAACATTGAATGACAGTGTTACGGCAACAAAATTACTCGTGTTTCAGCACTCCAAACCACAGAAGCATCTGTGCAACATTAACATGTGTTGACAGTAACAAAAATTCGATTCCTATGAAAGTGGTTTTTCAAAAAGTAGATCTGTCCGAACGGTAGACTCTAACTTAAATAAAAAAAATTAGAAAGGGGAAAGGGTGAAGCCCGACATACCACATTTCAACAGAGCTGTCTCCAGCCTCATATGAACAACTCCAGCCTTATAAAGTGCTGTCTCCTGCCACCAGTGGCCAGTCTATGTCTCATCCCTCGTCTAGAGCAATGTCGTGCCACCAGTGGACAGTTTGAGCCTCAACAAACAGAACTTTATTCACAAAAGTATTTTTCTTTTTTTTTTCAAATCTCCCTGATCATTGCAGTTTAGATAAGTATTTGTATTTGAGTATGAAAAAACCAATTTCATCTTTCTCTTTGTGTTTAACAGTTGTCTTTTTTCATGATAGTCATTCATGCCCCTAACTGCAAAATCTTTGATTAGATTTTAATTTTATGCGTGTTCGGATCCTCTCCTGCCTGGACAGTTTGGCTTCCTTATGAGCCGTCTCCTACCACCTGCTGAATGGAGCTTAAAATGTGAATGGGTACAAGGTTGTAAAATGAAGAATACGGAGAAAGAAATGATAACAACCTATTATTATAAAATGTTTAACGCTGCCTACTAAGTTGCAAAAAATTCATACATTTGCCATATTGTTCCAAAACTTTGTAAAAGCAGAGATTTGCATGGCTTTTTGAGCTATTGTCAGT
The DNA here is from genome assembly GCF_031769215.1 of Ylistrum balloti. NCBI lineage: Eukaryota > Metazoa > Mollusca > Bivalvia > Pectinida > Pectinidae > Ylistrum > Ylistrum balloti. The sequence continues at coordinate 55,744 of NW_026781887.1, forward strand.
TTCACTAACAAAAGATTTTTTTTGTCAAGGGACTGAGCAACAAACCTTCAACGATAATACTTACAAATACCAGATTCTGTCAAGAAGAAAAAATATTCGTAGTTCAACTGGAAAGAACACTTTCTTTTCTTGGAAAGAGATCCGAGTTCAAACCTCTGTGAAGTAGTAGATAATTGCAGTTCTGAAACATTTGTAACTGTCTTTTTCATTTTAAAGGTAGTGAAACCTTATTCTGCATAGTCATGATGAATTCAGATTTTGTAAAAGAGCAAAACTAAGCACATGTCTTACCCTTCTTTTTTCGATGGATTAGTAAGGTCTAAATCAAAAGCAGCCCTCAACTTCATATTTTGTTTTTGTAAACTCTGAGAAAAATGAAAGCCGCCTGTGCAATCCAAATATCAGTATCTTTATTTCAATACCGCAAGCGAAGTGCCTCTCACTGGGAGAGGCTGACAAGGACAGTTGCTGGAGAGGACCGTAAAGCTGAAAAACTCTTCCGGACGTAAAATAAGATTGGTAAGTGATATTAATTTTGATACATGATATACATTTTTGTCCAGGGACAGTCAAGATGAGGAAATATGATATTATCGTATTTCATGATCTTCTATTACAATACATATTAAAAAATAGTACACACATTATTTGGTTTTGATTTGATTTTCTCTGATCTCACTTTAAATGACCCTAGATATAAGTCTCTGACCTAGAATGTTCCCGGTCAAGACGTCCTCAGAGAATTATGGATCACATGCGTCTCCGGCGTGATAATCTACGGCTTTACTAACTAGGCTAAAAGAAACATGTTCTGTAAGTTGAATGATAGTTAGCGTCATGTACATTAAGCCATTCGGACCAGTTCGTTCTGGAGTTTAAAACAGGACACGGGCAAATAATATTTTAATTAATTAATCAAAATCGAGTAATTGTGATCATACCGTTTTTCATCAATAACTTGAATATTTTCATATCAGTCTTTTCTATTGTTATATAGAATGTTTGAAAAAGAATACATATTGATATTCCTGTTTGAAGTCTCTTATAGGTAACCACTCCACAGTGGACATGATTAAAGGGAGGCAACTTTTGTTTTATGATCCCATCTCATAACGTCCGACACGCTTTGGTTTAGTTTTAGATATTCATATTCCGTTTGATCAAGGATTTAATATCACCTGCTGGGTTTTCTAAATTTTAGTCACATGTTGATACGATTCAATACAGAATATTGCGACAACATGTGCTCAGTCAGCCCCGATACTAGTGAGCGCCACCTCAGCTGTTTAGTGTTATCGTGAGGTAGTGGATATCGGAGAGTACAAGCCACGAAGCGAAACGACTAGCGCATCTCCGTGCGATGACATACTACAGATAGATAAAGTATACCACCTACAGCTACAAAATAACATTTGGGAAAAATTAATGTCGTTATTCTCTTCCTGGACAAGGCGAACATTCAGCTATCTAATACCAAATGAAGTAGATGTCGGCAGCTGTTCGAGGGCTTGAATGGCCAGCAATCAGCGGGAAGAAAACAAAACAAAAGCGTAACTAAATCCAGAGCTAGTGTTAAGAAGATCCAGATACGTGGCTAGAAATACACTGTCCTTTGCCGCCGCTGGTTGAATTTTTGAGAAAGTCGGAACACTGAAAGAAACGAGTCAAGGAACACTAACCAGTCAAGGAACATAAAAAGGTTTGGTTCAAGTGACGACTTAAGCAACTATCGCGAAAACGTTAACGACGACTTTAACAGGGGTGACAGGCGCTTTCGCAATAACAAAAATTCTATCACTAAGATAACACGCCAAAACTTATGCTAATGCATAGTCATTGTCTCTCTTAGTTTGGAATGTTACAGGGGTAATGTCGTCGGCATGAATACTTCATCATTATAACTAAACACAAGCTACCAGAACGAGTTCTCTCATTCCTTGACAACATTAGTTCGAATTACTTACCTCTTTCCTTCGCAAAGTCTGGTATAAAAAACACCAACCATAAAGCAAAACAACCAGCGAGGACGACGAATATTGGACACAAATAAATGTATCTCTTTTCAATTAGCCTGGTATATCGCTGACCTTCAACGTTAGCATACCCGATAAAATTACACTTCACATTGTTGGAGATGGCGGACATGACCATTCACAATAACTTTGGCCCTTGCGGCGCGTTCATTAATCCCACAGAAAAATGCCACCCATGGAAGCAAATCTTCCTTTACCAAGGAAGTAGAAAGAGCGCATTAACCGGCAAGACATTAAAAGAAAGAATGAAAATCTGATGAGAAATTTGTGCAACGTGAGTATTCTACCTATAAAAAATATAAGGAGGCAAAATCAGCATTCAGGACAATTGAAAAAACTCTGGAGGAATATACCTACGGCGGATGTGAAATTGGAGTGACGACGGACTGCAGGATGAGGGATTTTTACGAAACATCAGAATAAGAACATATGTGTGTCTGAGATATTATGTGGTCAATTGTGGAGGTCTCAGAACCAGAAGTCCACGTGACATAGCAAAATCCTTTGCACCCTACTTTGAAAATATGAACACCAACGACGATGGTCCTAGGGAGAGTGTACCTAAACCAGCAAGCAACAAACAGAGACACTTATTATATAGTTATCCATTCTAGGAGACAGAATGAACAGTGAGACAAGCTATTTGAAAAAGTCATACGCAGAAGCTGAAATGGCATAAGACCTTCAATTGTCTAACATTATTTTTCGACATATATATTTAATACATCTGTGACGCATAACACCTCATGATATTTTTGGGTGGCGACTTGTCTTACGAGGGGGCGACTTGTCTTATTTAGGATTTGGGGGCGACTTGACTTGTATTCATTCAAGGACTGTCCTCAGTTTGTGTGTTTTAAATGCGGCGGCCAGGGACATTTTCGAAAAACGTGCAAAACTCGGCCGTGCTCTCGCTGTCATGAAGTCATGTACCGCTGTGATTGTTCGCGCGCAGCCAGCGAGTCTGTGTGTGACCGATGCGGTCTGTGCGAGTGTGAGTATTTTGTCACGGATGACAATCGATATGACCATGAATCGGTTTCCGATGACGGCGTGGTGGAAAATGGCATTGATGACGACGTGACGGAATCTCAGGTTGTTAATGTTGCTACTGATGAATTTGTTGGTGAGGCGGTAGGTGATGATGGGGTCTCACAAGCAACGGACCATGACATTGGAACAAAAATCGTCCGATGTTAGCGATGAAAACTCTGTTGATGAGTTTGATGTTTATCCTGTCTACCAGGTCAGTGACTGTAAAGCATGTGATGATGATGTTGGCGTCGCTGGGGATGACAGTAACTGTGATACTCAAGATATGTGTATGGATGATCAGAGTTTGTCTCGTGATGAAGATGGTTCTCCTGTGTTCGGTGACGTTTTTCTTATGCATAGTTCAATTGTGAAACATCGTGCTCAAATTTCTTGGGAGAGGAGGGGTCTGGGGAGGAGGTGGAGGATCCGGTTGACAACAGACGTAATAAAGGTCGCGATTTATTAAAATGTATGGCAGGGAGTGCAAAGGTCAAAAAGTCAAGGAAATCAAAACCCAAAAAGGTCTGTGTCTAAATTAACACCATCTTCTTTAATTATGTTTACTTGTGTTTCTATTTATTCGAAAAGGTGTTGCTATTTTGATTTCTAATTGTTTAAAGGATGGCTATGTCAATTCTGATGGTTATGATGGTAGAGTCTTACATGTTCAAATCAATATTGATGATACCTTATGGGATTTTAGGAGTGTTTATGCTCCGAATATTGTGAATGATAGGAAATTATTTTTTGATATGAAAACCTGGCTTGTGTCTTTTTAAGAAATACATTGTTGCCGACAACTACCTCTTAAAAACCCAGGATGTTCCTCTTCCTACAGAGAACATAAGTTAATATGAATTATCTATATAAAATGTAGGTCTTTCATTTAAATGTTGGTTGTGTATGGTCAGCGAATATTTTGAAAAACAGTGATATTAGTTTTACATTACAAGTAATGTTTTTACTTTTATGTTAATTTCAACCGTTATGTTAATATATTGTTTATGAATTGTGAGGCGCCAATGGGGCCCCAACCTCATTGGTCCTATTACCTGGGAAAATTAATTATTCAAGAAATAGAGGACGATTACAACAATAGAATAAGGTCTATTATAACGGTGGCCAAAGAGTGCCCTTTGTATGAACGTGAACCAAGTGTTTGGTGGGATAATTTGAAACACGCTATCAAAAAGTTTATAATGGTTGATGGCAAAGATCGTTATAACAAACATATGTCTGAATTCTATAAAATACAGAACAAGCTGCGGATATTTTCTGCTAAAATTTCGGCTGGACAGCCATTCAATTGTAACGTGTATGAGGAATTGAAACAAGAGCTCGAGAAATATGAAAAGGTGAAATGTACTGGTGCTGTATTGAGGGCTAAGGCCGAATGGGCTGTAGAAAGTGACAAGAATTCAAGCTACTTTTTACGCCTTGAAAAGTTCAGGCAAGACAGTAATTCGATTAAAGTATTAAATGATAGTCATGGTAATGAATTGAAAAGCTGTGATGAAATTTCAAAGGAAATAATTGTGTTGATGTCGAAAATGTAGATATTGATCGATTACTAAGTTATGTTCATGCTGAGGTAGGAAAAGAAGATAAGATTATATGTGATGCTCCTATTAGTATGGAAGAGGTTAAATGTGCACTTTTTGGTATGGCAAAGAATAAAAGTCCGGGACTTGACGGATTAACAGTCGAATTTTATTGCCATTTCTTTGGTGTTCTTCATAATATATTTTGTCGAGTCATTGAGAGTGTAAGGAAAGAAAAAGAATTGTCTAGGACGATGCGTCAAGGGGTTATTAATTTAGTTTATAAAGAGAAGGGAGATAAAATGTTTTTAAATAACTGGAGACCGATAAGTCTCCTCAATGTTGATTATAAAATTATTGCGCGTATTATGTCAAATCGTCTAAAACTTGTTTTGCCTTCTATAATTTCGCCTGCTCAAACTTGTTGTGTTATAGGTAGAGATATATCTGACACAGTTTACAGTGTCCGTGATATTGTTGATTTGGTTGATAAAGAACAGATTGAGGGTTATGTTTTAAAAATTGACCAACAAAAAGCTTTCGATCGAGTAAATCATGCATATCTTTTTAAAGCACTTGAGAAATTTGGTTTTGGTGAGGAATTTATTAATTGGTTTAAAGTTTTTTATACGAATATATCTAGCTCTGTAATATTTAATGGAAATCTAACTAAGTTTTTCAAGATTACGAATTCTATAAGGCAAGGATGTCCGATAAGCGCTATGTTGTATGTTATTGCAGCTGAGCCTTTGGGTCAAATGATACTTCAGTGTAATGATATTTCTGGTATTAAAATTCCGCTTACTTCTGAGGAAATCAAGCTATTTCAACACGCGGATGATACGACTCTTACACTCTCCAATAAATATTCAGGCCGTAAAGTTTTTGATCTGTTGGAAGTATATAGTAATGGATCTGGAGCAAAAATTAATAAGGAAAAATCAGAATTGTTATGTTGTGGAACTGGTTCCTTTTCTGAAAACGAAATGAATGAGTTAGGGGTTAAATTGTGCAAAGAAGTTATATGTGTTCTTGGTGTGTATATAGGTGAAAACGTCAAACTATGTAATGAATTAAATTGAAATGTAAAGGTAAAGTCAATGAAGTCTATATTGAATATGTGGTTACAAAGAAAGTTAACCATACAAGGCAGAGCAACTGTTGTTGAAAGTTTGTTACTGTCAAGGTGTTGGTATAAATTGATGTCCCAGACTATACCTGATGATACTATTAATGAAGTTAAAAATATGTGTGTTAAGTTTTTATGGAATGGTGCTCATCTGATTAAATATGACACGGTAATTGGTAAAAAACAAGATGGTGGCTTAAATATGCCTGATATTATCTTACAGCGCCAATCATTTCGGTTGAAGTTTTTAATGAGATGGCTTGATTCGGAATGTAAGGCGATATGGAAGAGTACATGTTTGTATTTTTTCAATTCTATAGAAGGAATTAATTTTGGCTTTGGGACCATATATTGTGATTTTAAGGAAAAGCAATTGAAAAGCTTACCTTGTGTATATCAAGAAATGTTGATGGCGTGGTCAGAATTTCGAAAATGCTATGATGTTAAATTTGATAATAATCGCCCATCATTTGTTTATGAGCAGCCATTGTTCTTTAATCCTAATATTACAAATGATAAAAACGGTATTTTCTCCTGTATTTGCTAAGGCTGGAATAACTAAAATCAAAGATTTGACATATGAAGTCTTGCCTAATTTTCTTCCCTTCCGCGCAATCGTAGATATTATTCATGAAATTGATCCTGACATATCAACCCGTGTAATCCTATCTAATTTTAATCTCGTTATGAAAGCTATTTCGCGAGAGTATAAAGTTATTGTTTTATCTAATGTTTATACACCTGCTAGGGCGCAAAGTGCTATCGGAGCCTTTGTTGAAATACCAACTAAAACTGGTGGTAGACGTAAAATTGTTCCTGTAAATACTCGAGACTTTTATAACCTTTTTATTAAATCGAAATTTAAGTGTCCAACATCGACAGAATTTTGGTCAGAATTTTGCCCCAATGTGGCGTTAAAAGACTTTTTTTTCAATTATGTATGTGCCATGCTTCCCACCAGATTGTATAGAACTGCATTTCAAAGTTGCCCATAATTCTATTTTTTCAATGGATAAATTATTGAAAATTGGTAAAGTTACAAGTGATGTTTGTCCTGTGTGTAATGTAGATATTGAAACGCTTCAGCATTTATTTCTTAACTAGGGGAGGGGCGGTCACGTTGTTTATGACCAGTCGGGCTATTTTTGCTCCGCAAAAATCTGCCAATATCACATATTTCCAGAGAACTTTTAGATTTCATATTTTGCTGACAAAGATGTTCTAGTACTAACAAACAGTAGTTTGGAAAATTCTTGTGAACTTTGCGTTAGAAAGTGTGATTTGAAGATGTTTGGAAAATAACAATGGACTGAGTGACCACCGGTGACTACTGTTCGCCTGTACATGTATTACCTTTATATACTTGGACTTGCTTGTGACCCATGCGTGTGTACAAGTTATATACAGTGTAAACTTAGTCAGCTTAACCATGTCTCACAGAGGTAGCTCAAGAAATAAGGACAAGGAATCAAGGCGTGGAAGTCTCGATATTGGCAAAGAAAAGAGGACCGTCGAAGATAGACTAAATGAACTTATTTCTTCGATGCTGACCCGCGAATATCTGGATAGGAAAATTACTCAACTAAAAAGTGATATTTGTGCTGAGAACAGGGAAATAACTGATCGTTTAGAGGGAAGAATTCACGAGCTTGAATCCGATAATGAGGACCTGAGGAGAACAGTGGATAATCTTGAATCAGAGATCATGAGATTGCAGTTAGACAGGGGGAAAGCAGAATCACAGTTGAATGATCTCGAACAACATGGCAGAAAAGATTCCATTCGGATAATTGGTCTGGAGGATCCCTCGGAAGAGGAGTCTGTGGAAGATTGTGTAGGGAAAGTGGTGGATTTCTTCACAGACAAACTACAGGTGGATTTGACAAGGAACGAGCTAAACCAAGGAATGTGATTGTGAAATTTACTACCCGTAAGAAAAAACATGAAATTATTCGTGCACGTAGGAAACTCAGTGGTTCCAAATTTGTTATATTTGAAGATCTCACGCGAGAGAACCAGCGAGTCCTCAGAGACGCTTTCCGTTTGGAATGTGTAAAGAACACTTATAGTATAGACGGAAAACTGTTTGCAGTATTGGACAATGGAAAGAAACGAAGACTGTTCATAAACACTCCATTGGATACAAATTATTTGATGAACGATGGAAATTTCCGAAAAGCCTACTAGAGTCTATATATTTTTCAATCGAATAGACATTCTTACTAAGTGGTCGGTAGAGACAGTAAATGACACATTCCTATGTGTCGCCGACCATTTTATATTATTAAATATGCCTTCATGTTTTTCCAACAAAGATGGATGATTTATATGTTTCTGTATCATGAATGAAATAGGGTATGAGTGATAATGTAGTGTTTCCTTTGGATGGATGGTATAGCCGGGAAAAAACACTATCATTGCGGTAAGTTATATTACTATTATACTCCTTTCATGTATCTATCACCATACATGTAGTAAAACACATATGCTGCTTATCAACTTTTAAATACTCATTTTATTACATATACTTTTGGTATTTAGTCTCATTTTCTATGTAAAGGAAGCTAGGCTACTTTGGCGCTCTTTACGATTTTTTTTTAACTCCGGAACTTTTCACGCCTGTAGTGACTCGAAACGTTTATTAACATTCTACTTCCGGTTTCCGGTTTCGTACATCATGCTTTTATATCACATGCGACGATGGTAATCTTATCAGAACAGCCGGATGGTAGTCCGCAATAATCGCCTCATTTACATATTTTTACTCTTTCTTTATACTATGTTTTCTTTTTATTTTTCTCTGTATTCTTTCTAATACTTGGTATATCTACTTTACTGTGGCTCTGGGGTGGTGAGAATAGATCAGGATATTGCAAGTATGATGGTAAGTGGAGGGAATAACAATTATTTCGGCTAACGTGCAGGGGCTTTCCAACAGGGAGAAACGTAAAGACGTTTTTTCATATTTCCGAGAAGCTAAATATAATATCTATTGTATTGAAGACACGCATTTTACTCCAGAAACCGAAGAACATGTAAGAAATGAATGGGGATATGACTGTTTCTTTTCATCATTTAGGGAAAAATTCTCGTGGCGTAGCAATTCTTTTAAATAATAATTTCGAATCAAAAATTTATAAGGAAAAGAAAGATCCTAATGGTAATTGTTTAGTCCTAGACATTGAAATTGAAAGTAAACATATTACTCTTATCTGTATTTATGGTCCTAATCAAGACTGCCCTGATTTTCATAGTCATATTTCTGATATAATGGATGAATACAGAAATGACCAAGTTATTTTATGCGGAGATTTTAACCTTGTTTTAAAACCGGAAATTGACTATGACAATTCTTATAAAAAGGCGAATAATCCAAAGGCCAGGAACAAAGTACTTGAAATTATTGAAAATTATGGTCTAGTTGATATTTTTAGGGAGCAACATGGTAATGTCAGAAGATATTCATGGAGAAGGAAGAATCCAGTCAAACAGGCGCGTTTAGATTTTTTTCTTGTTTCGGAAAATTTATTGTCAAGTATCAATTCATCTAGCATAGACCCAGGGTACAGATCAGACCACTCTTCTCCTAGAATATCTGTTAAAATAAATGATTTTAAAAGAGGGAAGGGGACTTGGAAATTGAATAATTCACTTTTACATGATTTAGAATATCTTGATGCTGTTAATAAGTGTATTGATTCTGTCAAAAAACAATATTGCTTACCGGTTTATGACATAAACAATTTAGCAAACATTCCTAATTCTGAAATTCAGTTTACAATAAATGACCAGCTATTTTTAGAAGTGTTACTGTTTGAAATCCGTGGAAAAACTATCTCCTATGCTTCATACAAAAGAAAAATGCAAACCTTACAGGAAACAAATATTAAAAAACCAATTAATGACCTTGAAACTACAGATAATGTCAATATAGAAGAATTAAATGCAAAGAGGACTGAATTGGAAAAACTAAGGTCACATAAAATTAAAGGAAACATTATTAGATCAAGGGCAAAGTGGGTAGAAAAAGGCGAAAAACCATCTAGCTATTTCTTTGGTTTAAAAAATCGTAATTACACTTCTAAAATAATACCTAAGTTACTTTCTGATAATAATGAGTTACTAACACAACAAGAGGAGATATTAGGAGAGGTATATACATTTTACAAAGGTCTCTATGGAGGAGGGCACAATATAGATGATATGGAAAATATTAACCTAAATGATTATATAAATTTCAATGATATACCTAAATTGACACAGTCTGAAGCAAATAACTTAGAAGGGGAGATAATTTATAAAGAAGCTGGGAATACTTTAAAACTAATGAAAAACAACAAAAGCCCTGGTTCGGACGGCTTCACAGCAGAATTTTGTAAATGTTTTTAGGGAATATTAGGGGAATTCATTGTTAGATCAATTAATTATGGATATTGTACAGGACAATTATCTATTACACAAAGACAAGGTTTAATTACATGTATACCAAAGGCAGACAAACCCAGACACTTCATTAAAAATTGGAGACCTATATCTTTATTGAATGTAGTATTTTGGTAATAGTATAATTAATTGGTTTAACACGTTACACAAAAATGCTCAATCAGCTGTAAATTAGGGGGGTAATCTTTCTTCTTTCTTCAATATCGAGAGGGGCTGCAGACAGGAGGACCCAATCGCACCATATCTATTTATACTTTGTGCAGAGATTTTGGCAAGTAGAATTAGGAAAAATTTTAACATTAAGGGGATTGAAATTGAAAATTGTCCACTTCTATTATCACAATACGCAGATGATACTTCACTAATACTTGATGGATCAAAAAACTCGCTAAAAGAATCAATTAAAGAGCTAAATATATTTGCAAAGTTTTCAGGTTTAAAAGTAAATGTTGATAAGACCCAGGTTATATGGATTGGGAATAAAAAATTTAGTGATGACAGTTTTTTACCAGAATACAATTTGCAGTGGGGTAGGAAAAAATTTACCTTATTAGGGATAGAATTTAGTGTGAATCTCCACGAGATACCAAAACTTAATTTTGACAAAAAACTAATAAAACTAAAATCATTGCTAACTACATGGAAGAGAAGGTCATTGACTCCGATTGGAAAAATTAATATAATTAAGTCGCTACTTATATCACAGTTTACTCATCTTTTCATTTCTTTACCTAATCCTGATAATGCCTTTTTTGCTAAACTTAATTCTTTGTTTTTTGAATATCTATGGAATGGGGGACCTGATAAAATTAAAAGGGAAATAATTGTGCAGAATTATGTAAATGGAGGTTTGAAAATGTTTGATGTTTTAGCCTTTTGTAATTCCTTAAAGTTAACTTGGATAAGAAGACTTTTCCAAACCACGGCTAAATGGCAGTATATTGTGAAATCTTACATTAATATGGGTCTTTTTGCAAATTGTGGGAGCGAGTACATTGAGAATTGTAGTAAGAATTGTAGAAATGATTTTTGGAAAGACGTTTTCAAAATATTTCATCTCTTTAATAGTAAATACTACAATAATATTCATCAAGAACAGATACTAAAAACACCTTTGTGGTGCAATAAAGAGATAAAGATAGCTGGTTTATAAGTGTTTTATAAGGAATTTTATAGCAAAAATATTTTTGTAATTAATGATTTAGTTAAAGACACAAACACTGGAGTTTTCTACTCATTTGGTGAATTTATTCAAAAATATAATGTAAATACAAACTTCCTGAAATATCAGAGTCTTCTGTCCTCAGTGATGAAATTTATTTCTTCCCACAATACACATTTTCCTTTACCCACACTATCTTATCCTTACATTCCTGCTAATTTAGATCCTTTTCTTAAAGACAGTAAAGGCTCAAAAATTTTCTATGAAGCATTAATTAAGTCTAAACTGATTTCATCAGGAACCAGAAAATGGAATACATTATTTGAAGACATTGACAAACAAACATGGGAGAACTATTACAAGATGCCATTTAAAGTCACCACTAATACAAAACTTATGTGGTTCCAATACAGAGTTATTCACCACATTCTGACTACTAATGTTTTTTTGTTTAAAATCAGAACAGTTATCTCCCCTCTCTGTACATTCTGTAACTCAGAACCTGAAACTATTATCCATATAATGTGGGAATGTCAAGAAGTACAAAAACTATTGCAAAGCTTTGAATCATTGTTAAATATTCTTTATATTCCCTTTTCTTTTAACAAGAAATCTTTTCTTTTTGGAATTATTTTTGATAAATTCTTACCCAGCAACCGAGTTGATAATGAAATTATTTTATTAATAAAACAGTATGTATACAAAACAAAATGTTTTCATAGCTCTTTAAGTTTAAATGCATTAATAAATATAATAAAGGACATTTATACAGTTCAAAAATACATAACAAATGGTAAAGATGATAAAGCAAAGACAAAATTTGAAAACGAATGGAGAAAATGGGATGGTCTTATCAAGTTGTAACTCATAGCATCAGTGGCAAAAATCCATATTTGACAGCAGTTTATTCAAGTCACATCTGCAGCTCCTTAGCATCCAATAAATAACCCATAGTAGCCCTGCACACACACAAAAAGATGAAAATATATATAATTAAAACAGAACTTTTTTTTTTTCGTTAGTTGTTGCTTGCCATCCCAACCACTAAATATCCTGTTGTTACTTATGTATATAGTCTTTTCTCTCTCTCTTTCTTTTTCATCTTCCTTTTAAAAAGACTTTTAAAAAAACAATACAATGAGTGTGTAAGCACTTCCATGCTGACTACATCTTGTTGATAGCTCGGTCGAAGTTAAATTGATCAGGCTGCACCTGAATGAAGCTGTTTCTTTTTTGCTTTTTTATTTTTTATCCGCGAAAAAGTACAGGCTTAAGTAACAAGCTCATTATTATCTTATTTTATAAATATATATTCCTACGACTATATGCAAATATATTGTTTATCAGTCTGGTCTGGTTTTGTCTGGCCAGGTCTGATCTGGTCTAGTCTGTCTGTCTGTCTGAGTGTATGTCTGTCTGTGTGCGAGGGTATGTGTGAGGGTGTATGTGTTGATGGGTGAGAGTATGTATGAGTGAGGGTGTTAGTGGTGTTTAAGTACTTAAATATTGACCGTATATGAAACAATTTGTCTTTACATAAATATGTATGTGTGTATCTGCAAGGGAGAATGAATAGTGACTAGGTATGTATGAAACAATTTGTTTATACAGAAACATGTATGTGTGTACATGCAAGCAGAGACATATGTGTGTTATGTATGTCTCTGATGCAAAAGAGAATGAAAAGTGACTGTGGATGAAACAACTTGTTTATAGATAAGTATGTATATGTGTATATGCAAGGGAGAATGAATAGTGATTGTGTATGAAAAAGTTTGTTTATGTGTGTGTATGCATACAGTATATAGTTGTTTTTGATTGTTGTGTGTATGAGCATGTCTTGCTTGAGATATACAAACAATAGCTACTATAAGAGCTGTCATGGGTGCAAAGGTGTGTGTGGGCTGGCATGGATGAGCAATAGGCTGTTTCATTGTATATTCCCTCTCTGTATCAACTCATTGTATTGAATAAAATGATAAATTACAAAAAAAAAAATATTTCTTAACTGTCGAGACCTTGCTGAATTATTTATTTTTCTTGAAGGAGTTCTTGTGAAATTATTATCTTGTGCTGATCCGTCGGATACCAGAGATATATCAGTTAACACAGTTTTATTGTTAGGATTTACCAGAAACATTTTTAAAAAATGTAATTGTTATTTCATTAGTTTCTTTTTCGGCATTGTTCGGTTTTGCATATTTAAAAGGCGGAATTTATACAATAATGATCTGCACAATGTTGATATTTTAAAGTTTGTAAAATATACTATTACAAGATATTTTGAGTATGCAAAATTTTACTATCAGCGTAAAGATCGTAGAAAGTTATTTATGAAATATTTCCTTTCGGATAATCCCTTAATCAAAGGTGATCAAAGCTTTATTTACATTGTATCAGATTTATTATGTTTTTCACTCGTATTTAGTATAATGTGTCATTGGTGAATGTTGTGCAATATGTGGTTTGTGTATGTTTTACTGTAATGAAATTGATTAGCGTGTGTATGTAATTTGTGAAGTTGATTTTAATAAAAAGATAAAAAAAAAAGCACTCAGGACTTTGAATCCTGCGATCCGAGTTCAAGTCTCGGTAGAACCTGAATAGAACAAAGTGTTCCTACTGGTTTTAGCTTTTGTCACATTCATAGTAATAAGCAAATATAAAGAAAATCATCTTCAAAGAATCATGCGAAAACACATTGCATGTGCATTGTGTGTGGGATGGCTTATCACCAAAACACAAATCTACCACTTGATGGTATTAAGACGGTTCTATGGTGTAATGGTTAGCACTCAGGACTCTGAATCCTGCGATCCGAGTTCAAGTCTCGGTAGAACCTGAAGGCATATAATCATTTTTACGGTCTTTCGAAGTTCAACATTCATTTATCCGTTAAACCGAATCCGTCATCTTTTATGAATACAGCAAAATGTGAATTATAAACATCATTCTATTTTTAAAAATGTACTATAACAAATTCATCTAATCATTAAATCGCCATCGTATATTGTCATATCCACCCATGAATGAGTTTAACCACATATTTCTTCATGTAAAACATCAAGAAGGAATAGTTCAGTCCAACGAAGTTTCTGCGAGCTTTTCAGTCTTCAGGTGAAACGAGTTATCTTATACTTTTCAAAAATGTTAACGCCCATGTAGGGACTCGAACCCAAGACCCTCAGATTAAAAGTCTGATGCTCTTTTTTCTATCTTTAAAAATAATTTTAATATCCCATACATAGGGTCCTAGGGGTTGGGGCCCCTGAGGTTCCGTACAATGCAGTTAAAAACAATGAAATGTACACACTCTATTTAACCACACACAGTATCACAAGTAAATAGAAAAACTTTAGATATCACAGTTGAACTTTCACAGACACATTTGCCTCATCTACAGAAACATACTGATTAAAATGTACAAAGTATTTGCGAAACAGAGGATTGTTATAATATGCGAAGAATAATTTATGAATTTCCTTACAGTAAATTTTAAAAAAGGTAAAATCGAACTTTTCCTTCGTTCAACATCACCATATTCCTCCTTTTATAGATACAAAACCTTGCAACACTTAATACAAAATTAACAAAATTAACAAAATAACAATTCACATTTTTCCATTTTTCACAAAACCCCAGCATGATAAGTCTATCAAATTGTATTGAATTAATATTTTCCGCATCAACATGAGCAAACAGGTTCTCTAACATATTAACTAAAAACTCCTTTAAGCCAGACAGTTCCGGACAGTTAAAAAACAAATGAAAAATATCTTCAGACTCAGTTAAACAAACCGGACACTGGTCTGAATCCATCATACCACATTTCAATAATTTCTTTTTTTGTAAAAATATCGTTATGCGCAACTTTGAAATGCACTTCTATGCAATCGCCCGGATAGTGAGGTGCGTGTACGACTCGAAAAATAGAACCAACCGGTTGATTGGGGAAACTACTGGACCAGAACGACAACGCGGCCGGTTTTCTGAAATACATGCGTAACAGTGCACGATAAATCTCACGTAAATAACGAGGGACATTACGTGACCCAGTTTCACTCAACTTCAGTGATATAACGGGTTCAGTCAGACCAGTGCACGTGTAACAGTTCTGAAGTGCTGTTCGGAGGAAGTTGACAGGCAGTTGTCTAATCAAATTCAAATATTTTGTGGAAATTACCTCTTTTTGTGATATCTGGATTTTTCTCTTGGACTAATTCTGTAACTGAACGGATCGGAAGGAAACCCTCAACGACCTCGTAAGTAAAATCTTTTAGATGTACTAGACCCGCATCAATAAACGTTTTTTCACAAAGCATTTTACCATTCTTGTCTACTACCAGTGGATTGCAGAATAACGGCTGACGATACGTATTTAGGACATTACTTTCAAAAATCACACCAGGAAAAATATCGGACCATGCCAGTAACATGTCCCTATTAAATGATGGGATATTTGAAAGCGGTTTTGCCGTAAAATTACAGTTAAATACAGGCATGCCAAGATTCATATTTGCTATTGTAGATAGAAAATATTTACAAGTTTCCCTCCACAATATCGTATTGGCGTCACTATAAAACAACCTTAATATAAACTTAATTCTTCATTTTAAGGTCTATATCGGGAAATTGTAATCCTCCATCAGTCTTAAGACCAATTAAAGTTTCATATGCAACTAAATTGGCGCCATTCTTCCACAGAAATTTCAAACATAAATTTTTAAGTTGTAGCTTATATACATCCGAAATAGTTGTCACAGCCAAGGTATACCAACACTTAGATAACAATAAGGATGAAATGACCGTGGCTCTACCTTGGATAGTTAAACATCGCTGTGACCACATCCTCAGTATATTACGTATAGAAACAATTTTCGAGTCCCAGTTTAAATAGCTACATAGTTGATAATTTGGACCCAAATACACTCCCAATACCAGAATAACGTCCCGTACCATTTTGATATTAAATGCTTCTGATTCAGCAGCTGACATTTGTCCACAGCCAATACATGATATTTCCGACTTTTCTCTGTTAATTTTGGCCCCGGATGACCTACCATATTTTTCAAATACACCAAACGCCTCGTCAGTGGATTTCTTATCGGACAATGTCAACGTAGAATCATCCGCATGCTGGAAAATCTTAGCGGATTTCATACACATAGGAATCGGAATACCCACAATTCTGTCATTTTTTAAAATTGCCTGACCAAGTGGCTCAGCCACAAGAACGTATAATAAAGCAGATATAGGGCAACCTTGCCTTACAGAATTTTTAACTGGAAAATACTTAGTGAGAAAACCGTTACACTTAACACTACTATATATGTTATTGTAAAATATCTTTATCCAGTTGATGAAAAAATCACAAAACCCAAATTTTTCTAGCACTTTAAAAAGATAAGTATGGCTAACACAATCAAAAGCTTTTTCTTGGTCTATTTTCATTATATAGCCCTCCAGATCATCCCTCCCAACCATATCAATAATATCGCGTACATTGCTGATGTTGTCCGCAATATCACGCCCCATAATACAACAACTTTGGTAATGGGAGATAATCGAAGGCAATACACTCTTTAACCTATTGGACATAATTCTTGCTAAAATCTTATAATCCACATTAAGTAAACTTATAGGTCTCCAGTTCTTGAGGTTAGTCTTCTTACCCCTCTTTAATAATAATAGTACCAAGCTTCATTGATCTTGAAAGTTCACCATTTTCTTGAACCCTATGAACAATATTTTAAAAAACCTCTTTTAAATCCGGGTAAAACTTACAATAAAATTCAACGGTAAGGCCGTTCTGTCCAGGACTTTTATTATGCGACATACCTTTCAATTCTAATTGAACATCTTTTATCTGATATAGCAACACACCTAAACTCTCGTTGTCTTTACAAGACACGGTTTTACTAATATTAGACAAAAACCCATCAATTTCATCTTCAGCGACCTCAACACAAGAATATAAGTTTTTATAAAACATGTATATTTCTTTCAACAAGTCGTTAGTATCATTTAACATTAAACCATTGCCATTTTCTAAGTTTTTAATTGCATTAACACCTTGTCTGTACTTTTCAAGCCTCAAAAAATAAGCCGTATTGCGGTCACTCTCAATAGCCCACTTGGCCTTAGCTCGTAAAATCGAACCCTTACACCTTTCTTCCTCATAATTACATAATTCCTCCGGAAGTTCCTGTAATTTTTGAACGAGCATGGGGTTATTAGAGCCTGCAATTTTGGCAGACAAATAACTAATTTGATTCTGTATTTTATAATATTTTTCATTCAATGACTTTTGACGATTTTTACCATAAATCTGTGAAACTCTTTTGATTTTATATTTCAAGTTATCCCACCAAACTAAGACATTTTGCTCACATAATTCCTCTTTTTTGGCATTTTCAATAATACTTTTAATTTTCGCCACATACTCACCTTCAGACAAATAAGCATTATTAAGGACCCACACCCCAGGACCCATTTCAACCTTTTCTAGATCTAAATTTAAGGTAACAAATCCATGATCGCTTAACGAAGTATCATTGTAAAACAATTTTTGTATATAGCATGAAAACATCTTAGAAACTAGAAAATAGTCGATTCTACTCTGAGATAATATGTCATTCCTAACCTGTTTTCTAGAGAAAACGGAACAGTTCTTATTTCTGTTTCTCCAAGTATCGATGATAGAATTTTTTGCCATAACCTGCAGTAATTTCTTAACACAGGCATCATTAGTATGCTGTGTTACACCACATCTATCTAAAGTGGACAATGTTGTATTAAAGTCACCTGCCCTTATAATATTTTCATATCCCTTTTCAAGATAATTAGAGATGAAATAAAAAAAATCCAATCTGTCTGTGAGAATATTTGGCGCATATATATTAATTAAATTGAAAACATTATCCTCCATGCTAAATTTAACATGTAAGAAGCGACCATTCCGACCAGATATAAACCTGATATTATCTTTAAATCTATTTCTAACTAACACTGCCACGCCTTGCCGGCCATTTTCTCCGTTAGAAAAATAAACATCACCATTCCACTTATTTTTAACGGAATCAATAAAACCATCATTCCAAAAGGTTTCTTGTAAGATAGCAATATCAATGCGTTTATCATCAAAATATGAGAAAACTTTCTGCAATTTATTCACTTCCCTCAATCCATTACAGTTGAAGGAGACAATTCTAATCATAAGAAGAACAGCGTGAAAAATAACAAAAAACCCTATGTTTGCTGTTTTGCCTTTTTACAGGATTTTTCGGCCAACCGTTTTACTCTTGTAAATTCTAGAGCCGTTCTCATTTTCCTGTTATTAAAAGTGATGAAGGGGCTCTGTTCAACATCAGAGCACCCCTCGTCATCAGACCCGGTATTATCCCAAAACACCCCGCTTAGAGGTGTCTCAGTAATAACATGACGGGAAGAGAGGCTTGCCAAACAGGGCAACCCCCCCTTCCCTTGATCACTCATATCACAATCAACATCACTGTCATTAATACTTTGCCTCGATACCCCCTCATTCTGTCCCTCAACATCCGCCTTCGCCTCTGATGTCATCACTTCACCGTCACCGTCCTCATGTTCCTCCACACGCTCCTCAACCAGTACCCTGTCATCACGCACCTCAATCTGCATCGCGTCAAGTCCGTCCTCACCACAGATACCATCAGCAGACCCCTCTTTCACATCGTCGCTATCCTCATTCTCATCGACACCTTCATTAGCCATCACCTCCTCTTTCCCATCCCCATTTTCCGTAGAACAGATACAGATGAACTGGTCACATGTGTCACAGTTAACATTAATATTGCCCTCACACGAACAGTTGAACTCCCCACAGATGTCACACAGGTGGGAGACACCGGTACCGTTATCGCTCTCCATACTACCTTCGATAGGTGATACCTCGCACGGGCAGTCCGCACGTACATTTCCACAACGTTCATAGGGCAGGGTTGTACAGTTTCTTGCGTAATGCCCCTGGCCCTTACATTTATAACAAACAAATTCAGGACAGCTTTTATACAAATGTTCAAGCGAGTGACAAAGTGTACACATACGTTTCTGATCATTGTGTATAACTCTATAGTACGAGTTCTCTATGCGGACTGTGTATGGTAGAGATGGTAAACCGGGGGGTAGTTTGACCTTTACAATATGGGTCCCATCCGCAATGTCCGTACCCGGGTAACACCTCCGTTTTATAGGAGAGTGTACGGTAACACCCAGCTGGCTCAGCTTACTCGTAATCTCGTCATCAGAAATGTAAGCAGGTATGTGAAGAAAGGACACAACTAAGTAGGATTTTACCACTTCCGTGACTTGACATAAACGGCCCCTCACTTCCAACCCGTTTAACAAGCACTGCCCAGCGGCCATACCACTCATCGTGACCTCGTAAGCGTCACCCCCCTCCCCCCTTGGGGACACAGGCATATAGCGAACCAATATCACACAGTTCCTCTACAGCACGTATCAAATCCATAGGTTGGACTACTTTGTTGTCCTTTACCTTTACTAAATACGAGCAGTCTTTTTCATAAAATTTGGTACGGCTATTTTGGCCGTCCACCGAGGAGTCCATCTCCAATAAAATGGCTCAAAACTCAATATTCAGCTCAAATCACCTATTGATATATACAAGTATATACACAGATACAAATACGAAAAAAGCAGCATTTTGGGGGGTATTTAGCCCACCAGAATAAGGATGTCTTACGATTATCTCCGAAGACGATACAAACGCCCGTCCATAGCCGGAACCAAACCCAAAAGTCTGATGCTCTACCGACTGAGCTACACGGGCTTCTTGCACGGCGAAATACCCGATAATCGATTTGAAAATCTTACTCGCAATCAACACAAAAGAAATAGCGTATTTCAACCAATTGCATCATTTATAACATTCGTACCGCTCATAGCATATCTTTTATAAAAATTTAGCAGCGGAAATATGGATTCACAACTTTGCTCTTGTAATATATCAAAGAGCTTTGAAAAAGACGCATTAGCAAATAGCATCTTTATTACAAACTGAGAATTGTATACTACAACATAACAAAATGTTGAAGAAAACTACATCTCAGAGATGTTTCCTCCATCTTTCATTTATCGGTTATAAAAGGTTACTAAGGAAAAATGAACATGGAAAAAAAGAGATAAGACTTATTTGGTGGATGCCCTTTAAACACATATAATGTAATTTGATCAATATCATAATTTTAGTATAGTAGTTGAGAGTTTCTTGATGTGGTCCTGTTTGATTTGACCTCTATTCAGGCTTTCATCCAAATTTAGCAAAGACCTCTTCACTAAAATTGGTAAACTCATGTTGATATGGGATTTGTGGCGCTTCATATTTTCCCTTTTCTAAATTTTGGAAATTAAGTTACAGTTTACTGTTTAGACGGATCTCCTTTTGGAAAGCTCGTTATCACAGCAATTGGGAAAGTTCTTGCTATCAACACATGTTGATGTTGCACAGCTACTTCTCCGGTGTGAAATTTCCTGAAACGTCCGTACTTGTTTTGCTGTGACATTGTCGTCAAATTTCATAAAGGTGTTTAGAAATATATTCCAAGATCAAAAGTGTAGTAGTTTGGTTAAAGATAGCGAAAGCAGGCTATGGGCTTGTGCATGATATTCAGAGGGATAGTGAAAAACTACTAAAATGGGACCTTTTCTCGAAAATCCAGCTAATAGCATCAGAAAATAAGAAATACGTTAAGACTCGATTAATAAAACTCGTATTGAAGATAAAGTCAGTTCAGACTTCGCTCGCATATACTTAAATATCATTCTATCAAAGCGTAAGAAAAAGTGAAAAAATAAATATTGCTTATTATTATGTCACGAAACAAAGTAATAACAATTAGGAAAAGACATCATTCCTTCATTCAGTCGTTCTTTGCTAGGTATTTAATTAAGAACGCGACTTGCTTTACCAAATGGTTCTATGGTGTAATGGTTAGCACTCAGGACTTTGAATCCTGCGATCCGAGTTCAAGTCTCGGTAGAACCTGAATAGAACAAAGTGTTCCTACTGGTTTTAGCTTTTGTCACATTCATAGTAATAAGCAAATATAAAGAACATCATCTTCAAAGAATCATACGAAAACACATTGCATGTAGACTTCCGGTTTGGATGGTTAGATGGATGGACGGGTAAATCAACTCCGTGGTTTTCTATCGTAAGTCATCCCTTTTCCGTGAGATTATTGAATGCCATTTTGCTTATCAACTTTTTTGAACATTTGTCAGGATCTGTTTACAACAATAATTATGTAAACTGAAATTTCTGAACACTGAATTCGAGCCATTTTTATAATGGACTCGGTAGGCGACGGCCGTAATGGCCGTACAAAGTCCTATAAAAAGGACTGTACGTATTTGGTCAATGTGCAGGACAACAAGTCTGTACTTCCAATGGAGCTTATTCGAGCCATTGAAGACATTTGTGATGTTGGCTCTCTATATGCTTGTGTTCCAAAGGGCGGTGACTCTTATGAAGTGACCATGAGTGGCTTGACCTCTGGGCAACACCTACTCAATGGTGTCGAGGTGAGGGGCCGAGTGTGTACGGTGTCAGAAGTGGTAAAGACTTATTTGGTTGTATCATTTCTACATATCCCTGCCTATATATCAGATGAGGAGATTGAGGGAAAACTGAGACAATTAGGTGTTACTATCCATTCTCCTATTAAACGTAGGTGTTATCCGGGTACGGACATAGCTGACGGGACTCGTATTGTCAAGGTCAAACTACCCCCCGGTTTGCCGTCTCTACCTTACACAGTACGCATTGACAACTCATATTATCGCGTTGTTCACAATGATCAGAGACGAATGTGTACGATGTGTCACTCAGTAGACCATGTATTCAAAGACTGTCCCCAGTTCACATGTTTTAAGTGCAATGAGCAGGGACACTATGCAAGAAACTGCACTACCCCTCCCTGTGGTAAGTGTGGTGCTGTACGAGCAAACTGTTTGTGTAGAGCGACGGTGTCTAAGATTGAGGTCGATAGTGAGAACGGTATGGACGCTAGTACAACTGATCAGTTATGCGACGCCTGTGGGCAATTCAGCTGTGAATGTAATGAGTTCACCTGTGAATGCGGACAGTTCATTTGTGTTTGTGACGGTAAGCTGATTAGACGAGATGATGATAATGATGATGACGGTGACCAAGAGGAGGACGTCGGGATGGAGGGTGATGTTGTGGAAAACGATGAGGACGGGGAGGTGGAGGTTCGCGACACCCAGGAGTCTGATTTTGGTACACAGGAAATGACGGATGATGTTGTGACGGGTGATGACGGTTGCGTTAAGAAAGTCTCCGGACATTCAGATCCGGTAGAAGGGTCAATCTTAGTCCATGATAGCTCTGCTATTAATTCTTTTGAAACAGGGAAGGGGGGGTTGCCGGACGTGGCAAGCCTCTCTTCCCCACAGATAGTCACTGAGACGCCGCTACACGGGGTGTTTTGGGAGAAGTCTGAGGGTTCTATGGAAGAGGACGGTTCTGACGTCGATGACTCATTCATTTCCGTTGGGAATAGAAAGAGAAAAACGGTGAAGGATTTTGTTAAATTTAGACGTCAGACCGATTCCTCCAAGAAGCCTAAACAACAACAATAGCGCTATTTGTATTTTTGAGTATTGTTTTTGGGATGTTTAGATTCTTGTCGTTTAATTGTAATGGGTTGAGTGATATTAGTAAATTACAGAAGGTTTTTTCCGATTTCCAAGAAAAGAATATTGATTTCATTTTCCTACAGGAAACTTTCTGGTCTGATAATTTCATTGGCCAGGTAAAGGACAAGTGGAATGGTGTTGTTCTATACTCCAATGGTGTCAATGGTCGCCAAGGTGTAGCTATTCTGCTAAGGAATAGTCTAAAAGATTGCGTTTCTTTTAGTACCGGTCGAAATGGTCGTTTTTTGCATGTGCAGCTGCAAGTTGATGATAAAGTAATTAATCTAATAAATATATATTCCCCTAATATTCTAAATGACAAAACCAACTTTTTTCACTCTGTATGTGATTATCTTGAGCAAGGTAGGTATGAAAACATTATAATGGCCGGTGATTTTAACACCACCTTAGCAAATATAGACAGGTCTGGTGCTACGCAACATTGTAATGACGCCGGGTTTAGAAGTTTGATTAAAATAATGGAAAATAATGATATTACTGACTTGTGGAGAAAAAGAAATAAAAATTGTTCTATTTTCTCGCGAAAACAAATACGAAATGGTAAATTATCGCAAAGCCGGATTGATTATTTTTTAGTATCTAAAGCGCTGACAGGATTTGTCCAGAACATTTTATATAATGATACGTCCTTTAGTGACCACAGTTTTGTGACTATGTTTTTAGATTTGGAAAATGTTGAGAGAGGTCC
This sequence comes from Ylistrum balloti, assembly GCF_031769215.1. Classification (NCBI taxonomy): domain Eukaryota; kingdom Metazoa; phylum Mollusca; class Bivalvia; order Pectinida; family Pectinidae; genus Ylistrum; species Ylistrum balloti. The sequence goes on from NW_026781887.1 coordinate 79,517, forward strand.
GGGTATTTGGATAATAAATAATTCATTTTTGTCTGAAGATGATTATGTTTTAAAAATAAGAAATGTTATATCCAGTGCAAAGCAAGAAGAGTTAATGGAGCAGGATGTATTGGTGTGGTGGGACAACTTGAAATACCGTTTCAAGAGAATATCTCAAATATACGGTAAAAATCGTAAAAAAGTTGATAATGAAAATTTTTATAAAATCCAAAATAAGCTGACTGACCTATCCGCTAAGTTAGCCGGCTCCAATAACCCTGCACTTGTGCAAAAAATGCAAGAAATTAAGGCTGAATTAGAGGTGTTGGAAGAGGAGAAGTGTAAAGGGTCTATTCTACGATCAAAAGCCAAGTGGGCAATAGATGGTGATCGTAATACAGCTTACTTTCTACGTTTAGAAAAATATAGACAAAATTTTAATAATGTTAAATTACTTGCAAATGCCAACGGTGATTTGTTGCACCAAACCAGTGATTTACTGGATGAAATTTATCAATTTTACCACAAGTTGTATTCTTGTGTATCTGTTGACGATAACTATATTGAAAACTTTTTGAGCGATATTGATACCAAGATATCTCCAGGTGATAACAAGAATTTGGGGGCCGAAATTACTGACGAAGATGTGCTGTCTGCTTTAAAAGGTATGTCTAGTAACAAGAGTCCCGGGCAGGATGGTTTAAGTGTGGAATTTTATCGAAAATTCTTTCCAGAATTAAAAGATTGTTTTATGCGTGTAATTTCTGAAATACAAGAAAGGGGTGAACTTTCGCGATCTATGAAACTTGGTGTTATCAGTCTTATTTACAAAAAAAGAGGTGAGAAGTCAAATTTGAAAAATTGGAGGCCGATAAGTCTCCTTAATGTCGACTATAAAATTTTAGCTAGAGTAATGGCTGATAGATTGAAAGTGGTATTACCCTCTATTATCTCCCCTTACCAAAGCTGTTGTATTATGGGGCGAGATATTGCGGATAACATTAGTAATATTCGAGATGTTATTGACCTGGCTATGATGGAAAACTTAGAGTGTTATATTATGAAAATCGACCAAGAAAAAGCCTTTGATCGCGTCAGTCATTCCTATCTTTTCAAAGTCTTGGAAAAGTTTGGCTTCTGTGGTTTTTTTATTGACTGGATAAAAATCTTTTACAATAGTATTTATAGCAGTGTCAAATGTAATGGTCATCTAACAAAATATTTCCCTATTAAAAATTCAGTTAGGCAGGGTTGCCCTCTGTCAGCATTACTTTACGTCCTCGTGGCAGAACCACTTGGTCAGGCAATTTTAAAAAATGATAAAATTGTTGGAATTTCTATCCCTATGAGTAACATGTCTACAAAAATTTTTCAACATGCCGATGATTCCACATTGACCTTGTCAGACAAATCTTCGATAGACGAAGCTTTTACTGTTTTTGAAAATTATAGTCGGGCTTCCGGGGCTAAAATAAACAAAGATAAGTCCGAGTTATTGTGTATTGGTTGTGGACAAATGTCAGCTGCTGAATCTGACGCGGTACAAGTTAAATTACTACGGGACGCAATTTTAGTTTTAGGTGTGTATTTAGGTCCAAATCACCAGTGTTGTGATTCCCTAAATTGGGACCCTAAGATTGTTTCCATTAGAAATACTTTAAGATTGTGGTCTCAGAGAAAACTAACCATTCTGGGGCGAGCCACTGTTATATCTTCGCTAATGTTATCTAAATGCTGGTATACATTGGCTGTGACCTCCATCCCTGATTGTTACAAAATACAACTTAAAAATTTATGTTTAAACTTTCTCTGGGACGGAGGTGCCCATTTAGTAGGCTACAAAACCCTTATAGGATTGAAGTCTGAAGGAGGTTTACAGTATCCTGATATAGACCTGAAAATGAAGTCCTTCAGAATTAAATTCGTTTTTAGATTGTTCAATGATGTAACGACAATTTGGAAAGAAAGTTGTAAATATTTCCTCTCTAAGGTAGCCAATATGAATCTTGGGTTATCTATTTTTAATTGTACTTTTAAAGTAAACCAATTACATTGTCTTACCCCTTTTTACAAAGAAATGTTGTTGGCATGGTCCAGTATTTATTCACGTATTTCATTTCAAAACAGTGTCAGTCATACATTTTGTCAACCAATGTTTTGTAATCCTTTGATTCTAGACGAAAATGGTAAAACGGTGTACGAAAACGTTTTTGTAGATGCTGGTCTGATATACTTAAAAGATTTCACTTACGAGGTTGTTGAAGGATTCCTTCCAATCCATTCCATTGTGGAACTGGTCCAGGAAAATAATCCAGAAATCACAAGTCAAGTCATATCCAAAAAGTACTTAAGTCTTCTCAGAAAGTTACCATTGGAATTTTTAGGCACCGTTATAAACAATTGTTACACATCCACTGATCTGACACAACCCGTTATGTATCTGACTCTGAATGACTCGGGATCGTACACTGTTCCACGACATACACGGGACATTTACCGTGCTCTCGTGCGAATGCACTTCGTTGAACCGGCGGCGCGGTCGTTCTGGTCCAATAGTTTTCCTACCTGTGAGGTCGACAGTATTTATAGAATAGTACACGTGCCTTATTATCCGGCTGAGTGTGTCGAGCTCCATTTTAAAGTTGCACATAACGCTATTTTTACGAAAAAGAAATTGATGAAGTGTGGTATGTCAGATTCAGATACATGTCCGGTATGCCAGTCTCAGACGGAGGATCTTTTTCATTTATTTATTGGATGTCCAGAGTTATCTACCCTTAACGTCTTTTTAACCGATATGTTGGATAGTTTGTTTATTAGAGTGCCTTCGGAAATTGTGAATGTACTCAATTATGATTGGCTAGTTCTTTTAGGCTGTGGCAGAAATTCAAAAAATGTTAACTCGTACTTCATAAACTTTGTTTTGAGTGTGGCACGATTTTGTATTTACAAAAGAAGAAATATGGTCATGTTAAATGAAGGTAGTGTTCCAATATTGCGATTCTTTAAGTTTACAGTCAAAAAATTTATCAACTATGCTTTTAATCACTATCGAAAGAAAAACAATGTTTCACTTTTCCGAAAATACTTTATTTGTGATAACAATATTGTATCTGTGATTGACGATCGTGTCTCAGTTAATTTGTAAAACTTTCGTCTGTGATAGTTATGGTTACTTTGTTATGAAACATGTGATTTTTCTTTTTACCTTTTATCTATTTTTAATACATGATTATGAAATGATTACACTGTGAGGAATCTCAAGGGCCCCAACCCTTGAGACCCTATTGCTGGGATAATAAAATTTTTATTTTTACAAGAAAAAAAAAATCACGTCTGCTTCACACGCAGAAGGTCGCGAGTTCGAACCTCGCCGAAACCTAAAAATTACATTTTTATTCTTATTACCGACATATCTTGCATTATCCTAGATCACCATTCAACTTCATCGCAAACATTAAAGTCAACTAGGAATAATCAACCTAACTTTTCAGTAAATATAGCGAATTAAATCAACTCGACTATCAAATATTTCGATCGATCGTAAGAGTATGTGCGGTTCTGTGGTGTAGTGGTTATCACGTCTGCTTTACACGCAGAAGGCCGCGAGTTCGAACCTCGCCAGAACCTCTCAGCATTTTTTTGCAAATGGCACTATTTGGAATCCCAGATCCTCTTATTAGCCGATTGGGTGAAAGAAAAAACCCAACACCGCAGTTCAAGTTCAATACATGTCATGTCGATGCGTATCATTAGAATACTTTCAATACACAGACACTCTCTGCGTCTAGCATTATTTTAAGATGTTTACCAGGATATATATATATTTAGTTCTTTATCTATTTATCTGATTGGTAGCGTAAAATGATAAACCTACAATGAAATGACAGTCGAGACAGTATTTCCGTATTGCTATACCTAAATATATCTTGTTTCATAAATAAATATTTAAAACCACTTTTATCGTAAATAGATCATTGGTCCTGTAACAACAATAACAATTTGCAATAATACACGTTTATGACATGGTCAATTAGTTTAGAAGATATTTCCTTATAACACCATGTTCCATATGCAATAGGAAACAATCTTAAGCATTAGTTATCAACCATATCAACTAAATATTACCCTTCATCAGTGATAATTCTGTTACTGAACTACCCATTCACATCTGTATTTAAACCACAAGGATTAGTCACTTTAAACCTGGGTAAATATCGCAGAAATAGTCTAAAGATTTCATGGAAATTGACAAAGCAAACAAACAGTTATAGAAATTGATGAAAGCATCAACTTCTCTATTACAATATTACAACCAAAAATCTTGTAATACTAAAAAAAGGAAATATCAATTATTTATGGGAATTCCTCGATGCATCAATTTCTCTATTGCAGGATCAGTGGAATTGTGAGATTGATTTCATATCATTTTATTATTATTTTGTTTTTACCTGATGTTGTTTTAATCGTTTTCAAATTGAGGAGTCTTCGGGGCCCCGACCATAAAACCGTTTATAGTCCTCATTATTATGCATCTCGTATATCTCCGTGATGTTTATCTTATTGTCAGAAGTAGACATCTCTCATGGAAATTGTGATACTGGAAAAGAAAGTTCGTCAACGTTTCTGTGAGAATGACCGTAGGTCAATAAAACATGAATGTTACCATCGAGAATCGCAAAATAAATTCACAACAGAGAAAAGCGATAATTACGCTTATGTCGTATAGGAATGTTACTATATTCTTATTGATGGTATATTTAAAGACCAGTTTTGTTGATGGGTGGCAGTATACAGTTTTTTTATGTGGTCATTGGTGTTGTTTTAGTGTATTAGTTTATATCTTTGAGAAGGTATAACCTTGATGAGGTAGACAACTCGATGTCTCGTTATTTTTTTCGGAATTGGGTTTTGAACAGTGTTGAAGATTAACATTTGTTCAGTCTCGAATTTGTGTCTACCAACAAAAGTCGGGCTGAACTTGTAGTAGGATTTCCTTACTGCCAACACGTGTTCGTTTTGTAAACCTGTTCCGGGTTGGGATTAACATGAAATTTCGCTCAACCGATTTTAGCCTTGTTGAAAAAGAAAAAAACCATCCAAAATAATAATAAAAAACAAATCATGAATTTAGTGTACCATTCCGTTTATCTAGACTTAACTTTTGTTTCGATCAATTCGGATTCTCCCGAATCATTGACTTCTAGATTCCCACGCGTAAGGTCCCTAGCATCAATGGTGAGTGTTCCAGAGAAGGGACGAAACAAGAGAGAAGTGCAGTTAAATCATTGATTTGGCATATGTAATATCTCAATACTATATTTGTATTATGTCTCCAATTGAAGGTCCGATTTTATTATATTAAATGTTATCGTATGTTTCATATACATGTATGTAGAGTTTTGGTATTTGGGTTGTGGGTAGATATATTATGTGAAAATACACGGGGTTTGTCGAATATTGAAAATAAAAAAATAGCAGAAGCATTTTCTTGATAATCGTTACAATGCTGATTCGTGCTGTGTGGAGAATGTTTTAGCACGAATTCAGTATGAAGGTTCCGTGGTGTAGTGGTTATCACGTCTGCTTAACACGCAGAAGGTCACGAGTTCGAAACTCGTCGGAACCTGATCCTTATTTTTCTTCTATTGTTATCTTTTATTGAATGATTTCGATTGACACTTGTGCAAATTGTACATTTCGGAAAATCATTTTCATAAGGGTTTCGTGGTGTAGTGGTTATCACGTCTGCTTCACACGCAGAAGGTCGCGAGTTCGAACCTCGCCGAAACCTAAAAATTACATTTTTATTCTTATTACCGACATATCTTGCATTATCCTAGATCACCATTCAACTTCATCGCAAACATTAAAGTCAACTAGGAATAATCAACCTAACTTTTCAGTAAATATAGCGAATTAAATCAACTCGACTATCAAATATTTCGATCGATCGTAAGAGTATGTGCGGTTCTGTGGTGTAGTGGTTATCACGTCTGCTTTACACGCAGAAGGCCGCGAGTTCGAACCTCGCCAGAACCTCTCAGCATTTTTTTGCAAATGGCACTATTTGGAATCCCAGATCCTCTTATTAGCCGATTGGGTGAAAGAAAAAACCCAACACCGCAGTTCAAGTTCAATACATGTCATGTCGATGCGTATCATTAGAATACTTTCAATACACAGACACTCTCTGCGTCTAGCATTATTTTAAGATGTTTACCAGGATATATATATATTTAGTTCTTTATCTATTTATCTGATTGGTAGCGTAAAATGATAAACCTACAATGAAATGACAGTCGAGACAGTATTTCCGTATTGCTATACCTAAATATATCTTGTTTCATAAATAAATATTTAAAACCACTTTTATCGTAAATAGATCATTGGTCCTGTAACAACAATAACAATTTGCAATAATACACGTTTATGACATGGTCAATTAGTTTAGAAGATATTTCCTTATAACACCATGTTCCATATGCAATAGGAAACAATCTTAAGCATTAGTTATCAACCATATCAACTAAATATTACCCTTCATCAGTGATAATTCTGTTACTGAACTACCCATTCACATCTGTATTTAAACCACAAGGATTAGTCACTTTAAACCTGGGTAAATATCGCAGAAATAGTCTAAAGATTTCATGGAAATTGACAAAGCAAACAAACAGTTATAGAAATTGATGAAAGCATCAACTTCTCTATTACAATATTACAACCAAAAATCTTGTAATACTAAAAAAAGGAAATATCAATTATTTATGGGAATTCCTCGATGCATCAATTTCTCTATTGCAGGATCAATGGAATTGTGAGATTGATTTCATATCATTTTATTATTATTTTGTTTTTACCTGATGTTGTTTTAATCGTTTTCAAATTGAGGAGTCTTCGGGGCCCCGACCATAAAACCGTTTATAGTCCTCATTATTATGCATCTCGTATATCTCCGTGATGTTTATCTTATTGTCAGAAGTAGACATCTCTCATGGAAATTGTGATACTGGAAAAGAAAGTTCGTCAACGTTTCTGTGAGAATGACCGTAGGTCAATAAAACATGAATGTTACCATCGAGAATCGCAAAATAAATTCACAACAGAGAAAAGCGATAATTACGCTTATGTCGTATAGGAATGTTACTATATTCTTATTGATGGTATATTTAAAGACCAGTTTTGTTGATGGGTGGCAGTATACAGTTTTTTTATGTGGTCATTGGTGTTGTTTTAGTGTATTAGTTTATATCTTTGAGAAGGTATAACCTTGATGAGGTAGACAACTTGATGTCTCGTTATTTTTTTCGGAATTGGGTTTTGAACAGTGTTGAAGATTAACATTTGTTCAGTCTCGAATTTGTGTCTACCAACAAAAGTCGGGCTGAACTTGTAGTAGGATTTCCTTACTGCCAACACGTGTTCGTTTTGTAAACCTGTTCCGGGTTGGGATTAACATGAAATTTCGCTCAACCGATTTTAGCCTTGTTGAAAAAGAAAAAAACCATCCAAAATAATAATAAAAAACAAATCATGAATTTAGTGTACCATTCCGTTTATCTAGACTTAACTTTTGTTTCGATCAATTCGGATTCTCCCGAATCATTGACTTCTAGATTCCCACGCGTAAGGTCCCTAGCATCAATGGTGAGTGTTCCAGAGAAGGGACGAAACAAGAGAGAAGTGCAGTTAAATCATTGATTTGGCATATGTAATATCTCAATACTATATTTGTATTATGTCTCCAATTGAAGGTCCGATTTTATTATATTAAATGTTATCGTATGTTTCATATACATGTATGTAGAGTTTTGGTATTTGGGTTGTGGGTAGATATATTATGTGAAAATACACGGGGTTTGTCGAATATTGAAAATAAAAAAATAGCAGAAGCATTTTCTTGATAATCGTTACAATGCTGATTCGTGCTGTGTGGAGAATGTTTTAGCACGAATTCAGTATGAAGGTTCCGTGGTGTAGTGGTTATCACGTCTGCTTAACACGCAGAAGGTCACGAGTTCGAAACTCGTCGGAACCTGATCCTTATTTTTCTTCTATTGTTATCTTTTATTGAATGATTTCGATTGACACTTGTGCAAATTGTACATTTCGGAAAATCATTTTCATAAGGGTTTCGTGGTGTAGTGGTTATCACGTCTGCTTCACACGCAGAAGGTCGCGAGTTCGAACCTCGCCGAAACCTAAAAATTACATTTTTATTCTTATTACCGACATATCTTGCATTATCCTAGATCACCATTCAACTTCATCGCAAACATTAAAGTCAACTAGGAATAATCAACCTAACTTTTCAGTAAATATAGCGAATTAAATCAACTCGACTATCAAATATTTCGATCGATCGTAAGAGTATGTGCGGTTCTGTGGTGTAGTGGTTATCACGTCTGCTTTACACGCAGAAGGCCGCGAGTTCGAACCTCGCCAGAACCTCTCAGCATTTTTTTGCAAATGGCACTATTTGGAATCCCAGATCCTCTTATTAGCCGATTGGGTGAAAGAAAAAACCCAACACCGCAGTTCAAGTTCAATACATGTCATGTCGATGCGTATCATTAGAATACTTTCAATACACAGACACTCTCTGCGTCTAGCATTATTTTAAGATGTTTACCAGGATATATATATATTTAGTTCTTTATCTATTTATCTGATTGGTAGCGTAAAATGATAAACCTACAATGAAATGACAGTCGAGACAGTATTTCCGTATTGCTATACCTAAATATATCTTGTTTCATAAATAAATATTTAAAACCACTTTTATCGTAAATAGATCATTGGTCCTGTAACAACAATAACAATTTGCAATAATACACGTTTATGACATGGTCAATTAGTTTAGAAGATATTTCCTTATAACACCATGTTCCATATGCAATAGGAAACAATCTTAAGCATTAGTTATCAACCATATCAACTAAATATTACCCTTCATCAGTGATAATTCTGTTACTGAACTACCCATTCACATCTGTATTTAAACCACAAGGATTAGTCACTTTAAACCTGGGTAAATATCGCAGAAATAGTCTAAAGATTTCATGGAAATTGACAAAGCAAACAAACAGTTATAGAAATTGATGAAAGCATCAACTTCTCTATTACAATATTACAACCAAAAATCTTGTAATACTAAAAAAAGGAAATATCAATTATTTATGGGAATTCCTCGATGCATCAATTTCTCTATTGCAGGATCAATGGAATTGTGAGATTGATTTCATATCATTTTATTATTATTTTGTTTTTACCTGATGTTGTTTTAATCGTTTTCAAATTGAGGAGTCTTCGGGGCCCCGACCATAAAACCGTTTATAGTCCTCATTATTATGCATCTCGTATATCTCCGTGATGTTTATCTTATTGTCAGAAGTAGACATCTCTCATGGAAATTGTGATACTGGAAAAGAAAGTTCGTCAACGTTTCTGTGAGAATGACCGTAGGTCAATAAAACATGAATGTTACCATCGAGAATCGCAAAATAAATTCACAACAGAGAAAAGCGATAATTACGCTTATGTCGTATAGGAATGTTACTATATTCTTATTGATGGTATATTTAAAGACCAGTTTTGTTGATGGGTGGCAGTATACAGTTTTTTTTTATGTGGTCATTGGTGTTGTTTTAGTGTATTAGTTTATATCTTTGAGAAGGTATAACCTTGATGAGGTAGACAACTTGATGTCTCGTTATTTTTTTCGGAATTGGGTTTTGAACTGTGTTGAAGATTAACATTTGTTCAGTCTCGAATTTGTGTCTACCAACAAAAGTCGGGCTGAACTTGTAGTAGGATTTCCTTACTGCCAACACGTGTTCGTTTTGTAAACCTGTTCCGGGTTGGGATTAACATGAAATTTCGCTCAACCGATTTTAGCCTTGTTGAAAAAGAAAAAAACCATCCAAAATAATAATAAAAAACAAATCATGAATTTAGTGTACCATTCCGTTTATCTAGACTTAACTTTTGTTTCGATCAATTCGGATTCTCCCGAATCATTGACTTCTAGATTCCCACGCGTAAGGTCCCTAGCATCAATGGTGAGTGTTCCAGGGAAGGGACGAAACAAGAGAGAAGTGCAGTTAAATCATTGATTTGGCATATGTAATATCTCAATACTATATTTGTATTATGTCTCCAATTGAAGGTCCGATTTTATTATATTAAATGTTATCGTATGTTTCATATACATGTATGTAGAGTTTTGGTATTTGGGTTGTGGGTAGATATATTATGTGAAAATACACGGGGTTTGTCGAATATTGAAAATAAAAAAATAGCAGAAGCATTTTCTTGATAATCGTTACAATGCTGAGTGCTGTGTGGAGAATGTTTTAGCACGAATTCAGTATGAAGGTTCCGTGGTGTAGTGGTTATCACGTCTGCTTAACACGCAGAAGGTCACGAGTTCGAAACTCGTCGGAACCTGATCCTTATTTTTCTTCTATTGTTATCTTTTATTGAATGATTTCGATTGACACTTGTGCAAATTGTACATTTCGGAAAATCATTTTCATAAGGGTTTCGTGGTGTAGTGGTTATCACGTCTGCTTCACATTTAGAGGACTTCCGGTTTGGATGGTTAGATGGATGGACGGGTAAATCAACTCCGTGGTTTTCTATCGTAAGTCATCCCTTTTCCGTGAGATTATTGAATGCCATTTTGCTTATCAACTTTTTTGAACATTTGTCAGGATCTGTTTACAACAATAATTATGTAAACTGAAATTTCTGAACACTTAATTTGAGCCATTTTTATAATGGACTCGGTAGGCGACGGCCGTAATGGCCGTACAAAGTCCTATAAAAAGGACTGTACGTATTTGGTCAATGTGCAGGACAACAAGTCTGTACTTCCAATGGAGCTTATTCGAGCCATTGAAGACATTTGTGATGTTGGCTCTCTATATGCTTGTGTTCCAAAGGGCGGTGACTCTTATGAAGTGACCATGAGTGGCTTGACCTCTGGGCAACACCTACTCAATGGTGTCGAGGTGAGGGGCCGAGTGTGTACGGTGTCAGAAGTGGTAAAGACTTATTTGGTTGTATCATTTCTACATATCCCTGCCTATATATCAGATGAGGAGATTGAGGGAAAACTGAGACAATTAGGTGTTACTATCCATTCCCCTATTAAACGTAGGTGTTATCCGGGTACGGACATAGCTGACGGGACTCGTATTGTCAAGGTCAAACTACCCCCCGGTTTGCCGTCTCTACCTTACACAGTACGCATTGACAACTCATATTATCGCGTTGTTCACAATGATCAGAGACGAATGTGTACGATGTGTCACTCAGTAGACCATGTATTCAAAGACTGTCCCCAGTTCACATGTTTTAAGTGCAATGAGCAGGGACACTATGCAAGAAACTGCACTACCCCTCCCTGTGGTAAGTGTGGTGCTGTACGAGCAAACTGTTTGTGTAGAGCGACGGTGTCTAAGATTGAGGTCGATAGTGAGAACGGTATGGACGCTAGTACAACTGATCAGTTATGCGACGCCTGTGGGCAATTCAGCTGTGAATGTAATGAGTTCACCTGTGAATGCGGACAGTTCATTTGTGTTTGTGACGGTAAGCTGATTAGACGAGATGATGATAATGATGATGACGGTGACCAAGAGGAGGACGTCGGGATGGAGGGTGATGTTGTGGAAAACGATGAGGACGGGGAGGTGGAGGTTCGCGACACCCAGGAGTCTGATTTTGGTACACAGGAAATGACGGATGATGTTGTGACGGGTGATGACGGTTGCGTTAAGAAAGTCTCCGGACATTCAGATCTGGTAGAAGGGTCAATCTTAGTCCATGATAGCTCTGCTATTAATTCTTTTGAAACAGGGAAGGGGGGGTTGCCGGACGTGGCAAGCCTCTCTTCCCCACAGATAGTCACTGAGACGCCGCTACACGGGGTGTTTTGGGAGAAGTCTGAGGGTTCTATGGAAGAGGACGGTTCTGACGTCGATGACTCATTCATTTCCGTTGGGAATAGAAAGAGAAAAACGGTGAAGGATTTTGTTAAATTTAGACGTCAGACCGATTCCTCCAAGAAGCCTAAACAACAACAATAGCGCTATTTGTATTTTTGAGTATTGTTTTTGGGATGTTTAGATTCTTGTCGTTTAATTGTAATGGGTTGAGTGATATTAGTAAATTACAGAAGGTTTTTTCCGATTTCCAAGAAAAGAATATTGATTTCATTTTCCTACAGGAAACTTTCTGGTCTGATAATTTCATTGGCCAGGTAAAGGACAAGTGGAATGGTGTTGTTCTATACTCCAATGGTGTCAATGGTCGCCAAGGTGTAGCTATTCTGCTAAGGAATAGTCTAAAAGATTGCGTTTCTTTTAGTACCGGTCGAAATGGTCGTTTTTTGCATGTGCAGCTGCAAGTTGATGATAAAGTAATTAATCTAATAAATATATATTCCCCTAATATTCTAAATGACAAAACCAACTTTTTTCACTCTGTATGTGATTATCTTGAGCAAGGTAGGTATGAAAACATTATAATGGCCGGTGATTTTAACACCACCTTAGCAAATATAGACAGGTCTGGTGCTACGCAACATTGTAATGACGCCGGGTTTAGAAGTTTGATTAAAATAATGGAAAATAATGATATTACTGACTTGTGGAGAAAAAGAAATAAAAATTGTTCTATTTTCTCGCGAAAACAAATACGAAATGGTAAATTATCGCAAAGCCGGATTGATTATTTTTTAGTATCTAAAGCGCTGACAGGATTTGTCCAGAACATTTTATATAATGATACGTCCTTTAGTGACCACAGTTTTGTGACTATGTTTTTAGATTTGGAAAATGTTGAGAGAGGTCCGGGTATTTGGATAATAAATAATTCATTTTTGTCTGAAGATGATTATGTTTTAAAAATAAGAAATGTTATATCCAGTGCAAAGCAAGAAGAGTTAATGGAGCAGGATGTATTGGTGTGGTGGGACAACTTGAAATACCGTTTCAAGAGAATATCTCAAATATACGGTAAAAATCGTAAAAAAGTTGATAATGAAAATTTTTATAAAATCCAAAATAAGCTGACTGACCTATCCGCTAAGTTAGCCGGCTCCAATAACCCTGCACTTGTGCAAAAAATGCAAGAAATTAAGGCTGAATTAGAGGTGTTGGAAGAGGAGAAGTGTAAAGGGTCTATTCTACGATCAAAAGCCAAGTGGGCAATAGATGGTGATCGTAATACAGCTTACTTTCTACGTTTAGAAAAATATAGACAAAATTTTAATAATGTTAAATTACTTGCAAATGCCAACGGTGATTTGTTGCACCAAACCAGTGATTTACTGGATGAAATTTATCAATTTTACCACAAGTTGTATTCTTGTGTATCTGTTGACGATAACTATATTGAAAACTTTTTGAGCGATATTGATACCAAGATATCTCCAGGTGATAACAAGAATTTGGGGGCCGAAATTACTGACGAAGATGTGCTGTCTGCTTTAAAAGGTATGTCTAGTAACAAGAGTCCCGGGCAGGATGGTTTAAGTGTGGAATTTTATCGAAAATTCTTTCCAGAATTAAAAGATTGTTTTATGCGTGTAATTTCTGAAATACAAGAAAGGGGTGAACTTTCGCGATCTATGAAACTTGGTGTTATCAGTCTTATTTACAAAAAAAGAGGTGAGAAGTCAAATTTGAAAAATTGGAGGCCGATAAGTCTCCTTAATGTCGACTATAAAATTTTAGCTAGAGTAATGGCTGATAGATTGAAAGTGGTATTACCCTCTATTATCTCCCCTTACCAAAGCTGTTGTATTATGGGGCGAGATATTGCGGATAACATTAGTAATATTCGAGATGTTATTGACCTGGCTATGATGGAAAACTTAGAGTGTTATATTATGAAAATCGACCAAGAAAAAGCCTTTGATCGCGTCAGTCATTCCTATCTTTTCAAAGTCTTGGAAAAGTTTGGCTTCTGTGGTTTTTTTATTGACTGGATAAAAATCTTTTACAATAGTATTTATAGCAGTGTCAAATGTAATGGTCATCTAACAAAATATTTCCCTATTAAAAATTCAGTTAGGCAGGGTTGCCCTCTGTCAGCATTACTTTACGTCCTCGTGGCAGAACCACTTGGTCAGGCAATTTTAAAAAATGATAAAATTGTTGGAATTTCTATCCCTATGAGTAACATGTCTACAAAAATTTTTCAACATGCCGATGATTCCACATTGACCTTGTCAGACAAATCTTCGATAGACGAAGCTTTTACTGTTTTTGAAAATTATAGTCGGGCTTCCGGGGCTAAAATAAACAAAGATAAGTCCGAGTTATTGTGTATTGGTTGTGGACAAATGTCAGCTGCTGAATCTGACGCGGTACAAGTTAAATTACTACGGGACGCAATTTTAGTTTTAGGTGTGTATTTAGGTCCAAATCACCAGTGTTGTGATTCCCTAAATTGGGACCCTAAGATTGTTTCCATTAGAAATACTTTAAGATTGTGGTCTCAGAGAAAACTAACCATTCTGGGGCGAGCCACTGTTATATCTTCGCTAATGTTATCTAAATGCTGGTATACATTGGCTGTGACCTCCATCCCTGATTGTTACAAAATACAACTTAAAAATTTATGTTTAAACTTTCTCTGGGACGGAGGTGCCCATTTAGTAGGCTACAAAACCCTTATAGGATTGAAGTCTGAAGGAGGTTTACAGTATCCTGATATAGACCTGAAAATGAAGTCCTTCAGAATTAAATTCGTTTTTAGATTGTTCAATGATGTAACGACAATTTGGAAAGAAAGTTGTAAATATTTCCTCTCTAAGGTAGCCAATATGAATCTTGGGTTATCTATTTTTAATTGTACTTTTAAAGTAAACCAATTACATTGTCTTACCCCTTTTTACAAAGAAATGTTGTTGGCATGGTCCAGTATTTATTCACGTATTTCATTTCAAAACAGTGTCAGTCATACATTTTGTCAACCAATGTTTTGTAATCCTTTGATTCTAGACGAAAATGGTAAAACGGTGTACGAAAACGTTTTTGTAGATGCTGGTCTGATATACTTAAAAGATTTCACTTACGAGGTTGTTGAAGGATTCCTTCCAATCCATTCCATTGTGGAACTGGTCCAGGAAAATAATCCAGAAATCACAAGTCAAGTCATATCCAAAAAGTACTTAAGTCTTCTCAGAAAGTTACCATTGGAATTTTTAGGCACCGTTATAAACAATTGTTACACATCCACTGATCTGACACAACCCGTTATGTATCTGACTCTGAATGACTCGGGATCGTACACTGTTCCACGACATACACGGGACATTTACCGTGCTCTCGTGCGAATGCACTTCGTTGAACCGGCGGCGCGGTCGTTCTGGTCCAATAGTTTTCCTACCTGTGAGGTCGACAGTATTTATAGAATAGTACACGTGCCTTATTATCCGGCTGAGTGTGTCGAGCTCCATTTTAAAGTTGCACATAACGCTATTTTT
>NW_026781887.1:100000-105000 GCF_031769215.1 Ylistrum balloti
TCATTCCCATAAATAATTGTGATGTGACATTTCCCCGATTTTCGCCGTATTTGCCATATCTCTTTTTTATTCACTGAACTAGAGTCGGGCCCCCTCAGGCCGTCCAGTGGACATGCGCTATACGAAAGACAATACTGTAATAATTGATGTTTACATTGCAAATCGTTGAAAGCCTACAAAGTAATTGACAGACCTGTGCGGCGAAGGTTCGGTATTTGCATGCGTGCCCGGTCAATTTGTTCAAGGTCACGCCTAGAGGGTAGACGGGGATCAACATATTACTGGACGGTGTTTTGATTGACGGAAAAAGGTACGAATGTCATGATATCACTAAGAAGTTGTGGTTAGTTTTCTACATCTTCCAGCATATATCAGTGATGATGAAATAAAAGAAAAACTTGAAATTCTTGGTGTTGATTTAGTATCCCCAATAAAACGACGTTTTACAGGAACAAGTGTAGCGGACATGGAACAAGACAATACTGTAATAATTGATGTTGTAGACAACCGTTGAAAGCCTACAAAGTAATTGATGTGATAACTGAACTGTGCGGCGAAGGTTCGGTATGCATCGTGTAATACATGTGGTCACCCAATCAGTTAAAAGTGTGACACTGTGATTCTGAAAAAACAATTTCATGATATCACTAAGAAGTTCACGCTGGTTAGTTTTTACATGTGCATATATCAGTGATGATGAAATAAAAGAAAAACTTGAAATTCTTGGTGTTGAAGCAATAAAACGTGTTTCGCTGTAGCGGATGATATGTACGATTGTGTGCGTGCAGCCAGGTTTGAATCATTGCCATACACTATGAAGTTTGGCAAGGTGTGTAATACATGACAATCAGTTAAAAGTGTGCTCACTGTGCTATTCTGATCAACACCTTTTCAAAGACTGTCCCCAGTTTGTTTGTTTTACATGTGGTGGTCAAGGCCGAAAAACCTGTAAAACGCAGCCGTGTACTCGCTGTGGCGAGGACGTGCAGCCAGGTGTATGATACACTGTGTGACCGATGCGGTGTGTATAACTGCAGGTGTTTTGACACGGAGGCCAATCGTGACGACAGTGAATTGGTCGGAGGAGTCGGCAGACGACTGGGTTGAACGGAAGGGAAGGGACCCTCTGATGACTGTGTCAGTGTTGCTGCTGAGGCTGATAATGAAGATGCTGATATGGTGATGGATTCCAGAAGTGAAGACGGTGGTATGGCTCCTGTGGTGGAGATTAGCAGCGCTGTTGATGAGGAACACACCTGTGAGAATCTCGAAGTTAGTTTGACTGCTGAGTCATTAACTGATGATGATGATGATGAGGATGATGTTAGCGATGATGATGATAGTGAAGAAGGAAACTACGCGGAAGGTATTTGGAGTCAGACAGACGTCATTTTGAGTGATGAGAGGCCGAACGTTTGTGGTTCTCCTGTATACGGCGATGTTTTTCCTCTCCAAGGTATGACAGTCCAGCCAAAAATGGAGAGTGAAAAGATGGGGGATGAGAGACTTGATTCGGGTAGGTAGAGTGGTGGAAAGGGGCGCGATTGTCTAAAAAAAGGGTGGGAGACTGTGGTGTGAAGAAAAAGAAAAAGCAGAAACACAAAAAAGTTAAGAAAAATTTAGAATGAATTTTGTTTTCTTGGTTTTTCTTATGTTTACGTGTTTGTCTTTAAATATAAATGGTTTGAGAGATGTAGTCAAGATAAGGAATGTTTTTGAATATTGCAAATATAACCATTTTGATGTAATATTGCTACAAGAAACATTCTGGGATGATAATTTTGTTAATCAAATTAACCATTTGTGGGCAGGTAAGATTATTTCTAACAATAGCAATGACCACAGAAAAGGTGTTGCTATTTTGATATCAAACAATCTGAAAGATAGTTTAATTGAATTTGACGGTTATGGTGGGAGAGTCTTGCGAATAAAAATTGAAATAGAAGATATGAAATGGAATATTGTTAATATTTATGCGCCTAATATTGTGAGTGACAGAAAAGTATTTTTTGATCAGTTAAAAGATTGGCTAGTGCCTTTTACAGAGAACCTGATTACAGGGGGTGATTTCAATACAACCTTATCTACACTTGACCGTACTGGTGCTACGACACACCAGGTAAATCCCAGTGTGACTGCATTGAACAGTATAATGTTTACATGTGACGTTTACGATATTTGGCGAAAAAGAAACAGAAATTGCGCTATTTTTTCTCGTAAGATGATTAGTAATGGTAAATTATCACAAAGCCGTATAGACTACTTCTTAATTTCAAAAGGACTAGGTCCTTATGTACAGAACATTTACTACAATGATACATCTTTCAGTGATCATTGTTTTGTAGTCATGAAAGTAGACTGTGCTTTAGGAAGTAAAGGTCCTGGTATTTGGATTTTTAATAATTCAGATCTATTAGAGGATGATTTTAATAACAAAATCAGATATATTATTACAGAGGCCAGAACGAACTTGTGATTTGTATATCAGTGAACCCAAAGTCTGGTGGGACAATTTGAAATACAAAATTAAAAAGTTTTCTCAGGTCTATGGTAAAGACCGGAGTAAACGACGTAATGCTGAATTTTATAGAATTCAAAATAAGTTACAAGCGTTTTCTTGTGATATTGCTAATGGAAAAAAGTTTGATTGTGATAAGTATGAAGCGTTACGGCATAGTTTAGAAAAGTTTGAAGGCGAAAAATGTAATGGGGCAGTTTTAAGGTCAAAGGCTAAATGGGCTGTAGATGGAGACAAATGTACTGGTTACTTTTTAAGGTTAGAGAAATATAGACAAGGCTGTAATGCGATTAAAAAACTACAAAGTATAAATGGTAAAGTTGTAAGTAGTGAAGATGAGTTATCTCATGAAATATTTAATTTCCATAGTGAGTTGTATAATTGTACCAACACATCTGATGATGATATTGATCATCTTTTGTCCTATATTGATACAACAGTGACCGATGAAGATCGTGATAAGTGTGACGCATCTATCACTGTTGATGAAATTAAAGAAGCATTGTTTGGTATGTCTAAAAACAAAAGTCCTGGTTTAGACGGACTTACTGTTGAGTTTTATTGTCATTTTTTTGAGGATTTGCGTTTTGTATTTCCTCGTGTTGTTCATAGTATCTGGGAAGATAAAGAACTTTCCAGAACTATGAAACAAGGTGTTATAAATCTTGTCTATAAAAAGAAGGGTGATAAATCTTTGTTAAAACATTGGCGCCCAATTAGTCTCCTAAATGTAGACTATAAAATACTAGCCAGAGTTATGTCCAATAGACTTAAATCAGTCTTACCCTCTATTGTTTCAAGATTTCAGTCATGCTGTGTACCTGGTAGAGACATCTCTGACACTATTTTTAGTGTCCGAGATATTATTGATGTTATTGATCAGGAGAATTCTGAGGGTTACATACTTAAAATAGACCAACAGAAAGCTTTTGACCGTGTTTCACATTCATATTTGTTCAAAGTTTTACAGAAATTTGGTTTTGGGGAAAATTTTATTAATTGGGTTAAGATTTTTTATTCTAAAATCTCTAGCTGTGTTAAGTATAATGGGAATCTTACAAAGTTTTTTCCTGTGCACAATTCAGTTAGACAGGGTTGTCCGATTTCGGCTATGCTGTACGTTTTGACTGCTGAACCTTTGGGCTGTATGTTTTCAAAATCTCCTGATATTTCTGGTATCAAAGTGCCTTGTGCAAATTTCGAGTCAAAGGTATATCAACACGCTGATGATACTACCTTGACACTAAGTGACAAACAGTCTATTAGTAAAGTTTTTAACTTATTAGAAGTATATAGTAAAGGTTCAGGAGCCAAGATAAATAAAGATAAATCGGAGATCTTGTGTGTAGGTAAAGGAAGTATTTCCAATGATGAAGTGGATCAGTTAAGCATTACTGTATGTAAAAAGAGTATATGTGTACTTGGTGTTTATGTTGGTACAGATACTAATGATTGTAATATGAAGAATTGGGAGAATAAAGTTAATTCTATTAAATCTATTTTAAGGTCATGGTCTCAAAGACAGCTGACTCTACATGGAAGAGCTACTGTAATTAGTGCCTTACTTATGTCAAGGTGTTGGTATTGTATTACCTCTCAGACAATACCTTTGGTTTTTATAAATAATATTAAGAAAGCATGTATAGATTTCTTATGGAATAATGGTGCTCACCTGGTTGCCTATGATACTATAATTGGTAAAAGGGAAGTCGGGGGTCTAAATATTCCGGACATGGAATTAAAACTAAGATCGTTTAGGTTGAAATTTTTGTTCAGGTGGTTGGATAATTCCTGTAGTGCTGCTTGGAAATGTATGTGTCGATATTTCTTTAACAAAATTCTGAATTTACAGTTGGGTACAGAAGTAATTTATTGTAAATTCTCTGATAAGTACCTTAGAGTATTACCGATCGTTTATCGGGAGATGATAAAGGCATGGTATGCCTTTCAGGCTGTTAATGATGTATTTTATGAAAACAGAAACAGTTTCTTTGTATACGAACAACCATTGTTTTTTAATTCTACTATATTAAAGAATGACAATCCTGTATTTATTGATGCCTTTGCCAAGGCGGGTATTACAAAAGTGAAACATTTGACACTTGAACTTGTACCTAAGTTCCTTTCTGCTCATGCAGTAGCAGACATTGTCAGAGAATATAATGCTGACATTTCAGTGGATATTATTTTATCCGATTTTAACTTGATTATGAGTTGTATACCAGCTGAATACAAGAAAACAGTTTTAACCAGTGTTCACACAAATACTAGTACGGAGTGTCGACCTTATGTCGTGTACAAGGATGACAATGGCACCACGGTAAAGATTTTTCCCAGGTCTACTCGGGAGATTTATGCGTGTTTTATCAGACGTTGTTTTAAAAAGCCAAAGGCGGTAGATTACTGGTCAGACATTTTTGAAAATGCTGATTTGAAGCCCGTTTTTTCTATAATGTATATGCCCTTTTTGCCCTCAGATATC